>NC_046660.1:60869067-60882950 GCF_010883055.1 Belonocnema kinseyi
TATTTTATTTTTATATTTATTATATATTATTTTAGTATTATTTATCATAAATTATTTCTATTATATGATATTAATCACATACATTATATTTCTAAATAATAAAATAAATAAAAATATTAATATATTATTTAAATATAATTCGGATTTAAAAGAAAGGAATGAAAATTCATCTATTCTTTGTTGATGGAAAATTTATTATCTTCACTTAAAGCTTTAACCATTTTATTGAAAATTTATCTTTCTGTTTAAACATTACTTTTTTTTAATGAAAATTAATTTTCTTTGTAAAAATTTAACTATTTCATTTCTTATTGAAAATTTTTGTAGTTTGTAGAATATTAATTTTGTTTGGTTGGAAATTCATCTCTTTAGATGAAATTTTTATTTCATTCGGTTGAAAATCAATTTTTTTTCTTGATTTTGTCACTCAAAATTTAATTTATTCTATATTAAGTTGAAACTCTGTGTTAGGACAAATTTAAACTATTTTGCATAAAATTATTCTTTTTTTTTTTGTAAAAAAGTAGTCTCATTAATTGATACTTCATCTATTTTTGGTTGAAAATGTATCTTCGATAATATTATTCCTAATTCTATGATATAAATATAATTGACATAAAATTCAATTGTTCCAGTTAATGATTGATCAGTTTAGTTGAAAATTCATCAGTTTGGTTAATAATTAATTTCTTTAACTAAAAATTAAACAATTTCATTTTTAGTTAAAAGCTGTTTTTTTTCTATTTAAAAATTCAACAATTTGGATGAAAATTTGTTTATTTTTTATTAGAAATCGCACTATTTCGTTGTAAATTTACATTATTTGTTAAAAATATTTCTTTCCTGTTTTGAAAATTATATTTTTCTTCAAAAGTTAATCTTCTTGTTTAAAAACTCTACTTTATCGGTTAAAAATTAAAGTATTCCAGTTAAACATTGAACATTTTAGTAGAAAATTCATCTCTTAGGTTGAAAATAAAATTATTTGCTTGAAAGTTAAACTCTTTTGCTAAAAACATATTTTTATTGGTTGAAGATTCATCGTTTTAATCATTTAAAATTCATTTCTTTGGTTAAAAAATGAAGTATTTAATTGAAAACTTGTTTTTTAATTTTTTATTTCAGTTGAATATTCCATAATTTTAATTAAAAATTCATCTCTTTGCTGGAACATTAATTTTTTGACTAAAATATTGATTATTCAATTTTTTGTTTGAAAATGGTTTTTTTAGTTAAAAGTTCGTGTTTTCTTGCTTTAAATTAATCTTCTTAGTAAAAAATTTAAATTATTCTAATTAAAAATTCATTATTTGACTTAAAAATTCATCTTTCTGATTTAAAATGCAACTATTCCAATTAAATATTTACAATTTTATTGAAAAATTCATTAATTTGTTTGAAAATTTCTTTTTTTTAAATTAGTTTTTTTTTGCAGTCAGTAATTTTTTTATCTGAAAATTGAACTTATTACAATGGAACATTTTCATAGTCGTAGTTGAAAATTCATGTTTTTATTAAAAATAAATTTGTTTGACTAAAAATTGAATTATGCAAGCTTGGGTTGACAATTTATATTTTTGAGTCAAAATTAATTTTTTTCTTTAAAAATTCAACTATTTCAGTTGAAAATTCATTGTTTTAGTGCAAAACTCTTATGCTTTGTTTAAAATAAATTTATTTAGCTAAAAATTTCACTATTTCATTTTAGGTTAAAAATGGTTACTTTTTTAGTTGAAAATTTAACTAATTGGTTAATAATTAGTCTTTTTTAATTAAAAATTCAACTATTTCGTTAAAATTAATGTATTTTGTTGAAAACTTGTTTTTTTTTTTGTAGAAAATTAATCTTCTCGTGAAAAACTTCATTATTTTTATTAAAAATACATCGTTTTGGTTTAAAACTTGACTATTACAGTTGAAGATTAATAATTTTATGAAAAATTCATTCACCTTGGTTGATTTAAACTATTTTGTTGAAAATCTGTTTTTTTCGTCATTGAAAATTAATTTCTTCAACTAAAGATTTTACTATTCTATTTTTGGTTTAAAATTATTACTTTGTTAGTTCAAAATTCAACTAATTGGTTAATAATTAGTCTTTTTAATTAAAAACTCAACTATTTCGTTAAAATTAATGTATTTTGTTGAAATATTGTTTTTTTTTTTTTTTTTGTAGAAAATTTATCTTCTTTTTTAAGAATTGACTATTATACTTGAAAATGCATCTTTTTGGTTTAAAATTTAACTATTGGTTAAATATTTGTTTGGAAATTTATGTTTATGCTTAAAAACTTAAAAATTACATTTTGTATTGACAGTTTATGTAATTGGTAGAAATTATTTTTTTTTATAACAAATTCATCTATTCGGAAGGAATTTTAATTTCATTTGGTAGAAAATGAATATTTTTCAATTTTTTAACTTCAAATTTCATTATTCTGTTTTAATTTGAAAAACTTGATCTATTTTTGGTTACAAATTTATCTTTCTCAGTTAGAAAGTTAACAATTTCGTTAAAGATACATTTTTTGTTCGGAGATTCATCACCATAGTTTAAAAAAAATTTCTTTGGTAAAAAAACTTAATTATTTTGTTAAAAAGTTAAAACATATTGGTGTAAAAATTCCATGTTTTTGTTCAAGATTTATATTTTTGTGTTGAGAGCTTAACTAATTAGCAAGAAATTAGTATTTTTTGTTAAAAAATTCAAAATTTTAGTAAAATTTTTTTTTCATTATTGACTGAAAAATCTTCTTGGGTTGAATATTTAAATCGTCTTTTGAAATTTTCTCTTTTTCGTTTGAATTCGCCAGAATTCTCTCAACTTTTTGGTTTAAAATTTACCTATTACAGCTGAAGATTGATAATTTTATTAAAAAATTCATTCACCTCAGTTCAATTGAACTATTTTGTTGAAAATTAATTTTTTGTTGTTGAAAACTGATTTATTTAACTGGAAGTTGAACTATTCCATTTTTTATAAAAAAATGATATTTTTAATGGGAAAATTTAAGTTTTTATTTCAAAATTATTTTATTTTTTGCATCGCCGAATCGCCACATTTAGGTTCGGCGATAGCGTCTGGCGATCCCTCACCTATAAATCATGGCCCATAATATACTTGTAAGATTAGTGGTAATGTGGTGCAAAAAACCTTTTTTTTGAATAGTACTCCTAGAAACCAGTTTTTTCCTAAGTATACAAAAAGTCTTCTTTCTCATTTATATTTTCAAATTCAAAACATGAAAACTAAACAAATTATAATTTATAGTTTCAAAAGCAGACTTTCTGAATTGTAGAATCTGATGTGAAATCATTTTAAAAATTTAAAAACGTAGAATTTGAATTGTTTTAAGAGAATGTCTTCAAAAACAAATATAATATTTAAAAAAATTATTTGGGAAAAAATTAAAGAGAATTTAAACGAATTTGATCAAATACCTCCGAATTTAGGGTGAGTTTTAAAGACTTCAAAATGAATGAAACAAAAACTTTTTAAAAATCTACCAAATGAATAGAATTTTGTGAATTTATCAGAATTCAAAAGAATTTAGGATAAATTAATAATAATACAGGGTGAATTCAAAATAAATTGCAAAAAATATTTGAAAATTTCTTCAAATCTTTGAAGCCCTACACCGTATGTGTAAAGTTTAACTCATACAAATAACATTCGGAATGAGAAAATTCAGTCTATGGAAAAACGAAAAAAGTTGCAATCAAATGTTGAGTAACAAAATTTTGTTTAAAGAGTGCTTATTGTTTTCAAGGCAATGAAACTATGTCAGTTTTAATACCAATGCAAGTTATGAGTTGTAATAATATACATTCATGGGAATTATATAAAATTTCAGGGGTAAGATCGAGTACGAAGCACGAGATATGTGATGAGAATGTGTTCGTTAAAGCCCAAGGAGCTTTAACGAAAGAGAATTCACAATCATCAAATTACTGTTGTCGATGCTTTGGCCTTTAGTTTCAAAAAGTCTGTGCAAAAAGACCGAGCGCGTCGAGAACCGACGTTCGCGCGCTCAAATTTGTGAGCGAAGAGAGCCGCGCGCATATAAAAAAATTGATCAAATTAAATTAATAAATGAAATAATCAAGAAAAATATTTTAAAAAAATAAAAAAATTTTTTTTCATTGGATTGTTGCAGATTACAGCATCATAAGTCCAGTGGCTACTGATGCATGTGTGGGACATGAGTGTAGAAAAGGTTCGCAGTGCGTGCCTTCGCCATACGGAAACAGCTACACGTGTCGATGTCAACTTGGATGGCAGGGTCGATATTGTGAAAAAGGTAAGACCTTATTTTTCAAATTAACATTACCAATCTTTTAAATTTAACAAATTAAATTTAGAATAAATAATAATTTGAATTTCTTTTTAATGTGCAGCATTAAAATTTACCTACGGAATTCCTAGAAATTAAAAAAAAAAGACTAAGGAATTTTTAATGATTAAAAAACAAACAAACGATTAAAGTTGGAGAATATCTTCTTACATGTTTTCGTTAAAATATATATATTTTTTAAATAATAAATTAAAAATATGAAAGAAATAGAAAAGAATTTTCAAATCTCCTTCATTTTTTCTCTTGTCTATTTTTTTTCAAATCAAAATCGTAACATAAAAATTTTTTTAAATCTACAGTGTCTAAAAACCAGAAATTTAGAATTTATTTTTGCAGCTTTTTTTTAGAGGGCTCGCCGATCCGCAAAGTTTCACATAAAAATAAAATAAACAAAATTTTTTTTTATTTAAAAAGGGTTCTCTGGAATATTGTCCTTAATTATTATGGAATTAATTAATTAAATAATCTGCTTGATGGAAAATTCAACTTCTCGGTTGAACGTTGAGCTACTTTTTACCCATTCATTTTCTTAGTTGAAGTTATATCTCTTTGTTTAAAAATTTAAGTATTTTGTTTTAAATTCTTTTTGTTTCTTGAAAATTTTTTTTTTCAATTACAAATTTTTAACGATTTAAAGTTGATCGATTTTAGTTTAAAGTTAAACTATTTGGTTGAAAATTGACTTTTTAGCTAAAAATTTATATTTTTTTATTGAAATTTAGGGAAATTGTGGTCTGTTTGACTTTAAAATTTAACTTTTTGTTTGAAAATTCATATTTTCGGACTAAAACCTCAATTTTTTTCTAAAGAATTCGCCTTTTTGTTTTGAATATTCAACAATTTAATTAAAAAGTATTTTTTCCCTTGATTTTAGTTGAAAATTTAATTATTTTATTAAAAGTTTTAATATTTTGTTGAAAATTCTTTTTGTTTTTATAGAAAATAATTTTTTTCAACAACAAATTTTACCAGATTTAAAATTGATCGATTTTAGTTTAAAGTTAAACTATTTGGTTCAAAATGGACTTTTTAGCTGAAAATTCATATTTTTGGATTGAAATTTAGGAAAATTGTTTTCTTTTTAACTTACAAATTTTAAAAATTCATATTTTCGGGCTAAAAATTCCATTCATTTTTTTGTAAATAATTAGCCTTCTGCTTTAAAAATTCAACAATTTAATTCGAAAGAATTTTCAACCTTGCTTTTAGTTGAAAATTTAAATATTTTGTTAAAAATTTAATTATTTTATCCAAAGTTTAAATATTTTGTTCAAAATTTAAATGTTTTGTTAAAAATTGGTCTTTTTGGATTAAAGTATTTGTGCTTTTAGATTGAAAATTCAATAGTCTTCTAAAAATGTTAACTGGAGGCTTTAAAATTCATCTGTGTGGTTGAAAAGCAAATTTCTTGTTGAAAATGCCTATTTTAGTTTTGAAAATTGATATTTGCAGGTTGAAAATTTAACTATTTTGTAGAAAAATTTTCTCTTTGAATTAAAGATTTAACTGTTTTGTTGAAAATTCGTCTTCTTGGACCAAAAATTCTTATATTTTCGGGTTAAAAATTAAATTTTTTCCAAAGAATTAGCCTTTTTGCTTTGAAAATTCCACAATTTAATTCAAAAGAATTTTTAACTTTGATTGCAGTTAAAAATTTAACTACTTTGTTTGAAAATTTTATTGTTTTATTAAAAGTATAATTATTTTGTTAAAAATTTAAGTTTTTTATTGAAAATTAAACTATGTGGTTGAAAATTAATTTTCTTGTTTGAAATTCATATTTTGGGTTGAAAATTTGACTGTTTTGTAGAAAAAATTTCTTTTTGGCATACAAATTTAACTTATTTTCTGAAAATTCATCTTCATGGATTCAAAATCCTGTTCTCTTCTTATAAACTTTAACTCTTCGGTTGAAAATTTTATACTTTCGTATAAAAAATTCACTTTTTTCTAGAAAGTTCGGCTTTTTTCTTTTAACATTCAAAAAATTAATTTATATGAATTTTCTCCATTGATTCTCGTCGAAAATTTAATTATTTTGTTAAAAGTTTAATTACTTTGCTGAAAATTTAACTGTTTTTTTAACATTAGCTTTTTTGGATAAAAAACTTCATCTTTAGAATGGAAAATTTTTTGTTGAAAATTAACTTTTTTGTTGAAAGTTAAGTTTTTGTTGAAAATTCATTTTTAGGGCTAAAGATTTTTTTACTTTCGTATAATTTTAAACTGGTTTGTTAAAAAGTAACTTTTTGGTTTAAAATTAATATTTTTTGCTTTAAAATTCATTTTTTTGGGTTAAAAATTCAATTCTTTTATTTAAAAAATCGCCTTTTTGTTTAGAAAATTCAACGGTGCAATTAAAAAAATTATCTCTTGATTTTAGTTGAAAATTCAACTATTTTGTTTAAAATTGAATTTGTTTGTTGAAAATAAAACTTTTTTTAAAGATCCCAATTGTTTTTTTAACTCGTCTTTTTGGATACATTTTTTCTGTTGGATTGGAAATTCAACAGCCTGCTAAGAAATCGACTTTTAGTCTTGAAAATTAAACTATTTGGTTAAAATATAATTTTTTTTGCAGAAAATTTAACTGTTTCATATAAAGTTCGTCTTTTAGGAATAAGAATTAAACTGTTGCCTTAAGAATTCCTTAAAACTGTTTAGTTAAAAACGATTATTTTTGGGGTTAAAAATTACATTTTTTTCTAGAGGATTCACCTTTTTGGTTTCTAAAATTGAATAATTTAATTTAAAAAAATTTTCTCTCTTGATTTTAGCTGAAAATTCAACTGTTTTGTTGAATAACCCGTTCTTTTGAATTAAAAATACAACTATTGGGTTTGAAATTCGACTATTTTATATAAAATTCGACTTTTGTGCTTAAAAATTAAATATATTTGTTAAAACTTTTTGCAAATTAGTTTTTTTTAACCATTTTAATTTCTTGAAAGAATTTCTTATCTCAGAATATCACAAATTAAAGGTATTTTCGAGGGTATTTCCTGAACGCTTCAGCCTAATTGATTGATATTATATCATTAATATTTGATTATTAAAATAATAATAATCTTCGAAGATTGAATTTTTTCATTGTGTTTAGTGTTTATTGATTAAACAATTGAGACTTGTTTGAGTGCAACTTTTAACAGGAAAGAGCAAAAAAATGTACTTATGGCTATTTTTCATCATTCATTCATTTTGTTTTAATTTGTAGTTTTTTTTAACATATTAATAATTTTTTCGCAATTATTTTTTTTTATTACCAATAATTTAGTTTTTTTTTAATTTTCAAGAATTTCTTAGTTTTTGAATATTTGCTAGTTTACTAATTCCCCCCCCCCCCTCTTTTTAGCACCAACATGTCGAAAAGAACACACCCGTGAGTACTACAGTGAAAATGGATGTCGAAGCCGACGTCCAGTAAAATTGGCAAAGTGCTGGGGTAGTTGTGGGAATACTTGTTGTTTGCCGCGCAAAACCAAAAGACGCAAGGTGAGAAAAAATTTTTAAATACAAGTTATCTTATTTATTATTAATTTATTATTCATTTAGTATTTATTAATTATTTATTTATTATTTATTCATCATTTAATTATTATTTATTTTTTATATTATATTAAATAGTATATTATTATTTATATTTATTATTGTGTTTTTTTATTTATTAATTTTATTTTTTTAAAAGCTAGCTCTTAAAAATTTTTTGAACTCATTTTCCTTGTTTACTGATACAAACATATAAAAAACTTCAAGAAATTATGAGATAAAAAAATAGATAAACAATATTTTTTTAAAATACGCATATCAGATATTTTTTTTAAATGTATTTTTATCAGTAGATAAATTTTGATTGCTTATTCGTGTCATTTTTTTTCTTTTTTTTTTGTACTCTAAAAAAATATTATAATGTAAAAAACGAGAATTTAAGAAAATTATTATTCACAAAAATAAATTAATACTGAAGTTTTTCTAATAAACCGATTTAAAAAAGTTAAATCTTACTTGAATAAGATATTTTTGATTTTCAGCGATAGAATGGCTGAAAGCCTTTGAAATTTCCAAAATATTTAGAAAAACCTAAAAGTTCCTTGAACCTTCATTTAATTTATTTTCTAAAGTTCTTCACAAATCCGTTGGAATCCATTGAGATTTTTAAATATCATTGATATTCTGAGTATTGTTTAAAAATCCTTTGAAATTTTTTAAAGCCCTATGAAATTTTTTGGAAACCCTTAAAAAATGTTAATCTTGCGAAATGCTTTGGAATTTTCTAATCCCTTAAATAATAATTAATTAATTTAATAGTCGATTTTTGTCCAATAATTTTTTTCTAATATCTTTCAAAATTCCTTAAAAAATGATATAAATTTGATTTAAATAATTAAATTGAATTAAATTCTCTTAAATCATTTCAGAAATCACATAAAATCCAGAAAAATCCCCTAAAATCTCTTGAAATATTTTATATTTTTCTAAATCCTTGAAATATTTAATTTTGAACCAATTAAATCAATTTTTTACTACTATGAGGGAGCATTTAACTGGGTTAGTTAATTTTTTGGTTTAGAACATTAATTTTCGATTTAAAAAACGGATTTTGCAATTGGAATAGTTAAATCTTTGATTAAAAAAATTAATTTGAGATAAAAAAAATTAATAAAAAAAAAGAAGTTCCTTCTAAAAAATGAATTTTTAATTAAAATGATGAATTTTTAACCAAAAATATTAATTTTCAACCAAGACTTTTCAACTGAAAAAAAAAATTTTATTTTAAAAAGATCAATTTTAAAATGAATATTAGAATTTTCAACTAAGAACAAAAAATTTCAAACTGAAAATAGGATAGCTCAATTTTCAGTTAAAAAATCAAAATTCTATAAAAAAAATTAATAAAAATTAATTAAATTTCTTATAAACAACAGGGTTTTTTTTAGACAAATACATCAATTTTTAACTAAAGAAATATGCTTTTTCATTTGAAAAGAATTAATTTTTTGAAAAAAGATTAATTTTAAACAAACTAATTGAATTTACAACTTAAGAAGAACATTTTTCAACTAAAAACGAAATAGTTAAATTTTGTGGTTAGAAAAATTCAATTTCGACCCCAAAATATAAATTTTTAGCAATTAAGAATTATTTTCTTCTGACATGAATTTTTATCTAAAAATGATAAATTTTGAACAAAAATAAAATATTTGAATTTTTAAATAACAAAATTAAATTTTATCAAATGAAGTGAATTTTCACAAAAGGATGGGGAATTTAACTGAATTAGTTATATTTTTAGTTGAAAAATGAATTTTTAATCAAAATAAGTATTTTTCAATATTTTTAAATTTCAAAAGTTAAATCTCTAGGTAAAAAAAATAATTTGCGGTTAAAAAAAAATTGCAAAAAAATTCAATTTCCTATCTAAGAGATGAATTTTTTATTAAAATTATGTGTTTTCAACTAAAAAGATGAATTTTCAACAAAGAAAATTAATTTTCAACTAAAAAAGATCAATTTAGAACAAAAAATAGAATACTTGTATTTTCAGTTGAAAAAAATTGATTTCCGGAAAAAAAATAATTCCTCCAAATAGAAAGTTATATTTGCTAACAAAGAGATAAATTTTTTATTAAAATGAAGAATTTTCTATGAAAAAGATTAATTTTCCACTAAGAAATACGCATTCTCATTTGAAAAGGATCTTTTTAGACAAAATTTGAAAAGGATTTTAAAAAAGAATAATTTTAAACAAAATAATTGAATTTTCAACTGAAAAAGAAAAATTTTTAACAAAAAAACAGCAAAGTTACATTTTCCGTCAGGAAAATTCAATTTCGTAAAAAAAAGGTTTTCGCCATTAATATTAATTTTCTTCTAAACAATACGAAAATTAATATTTAGCAAAAAAATTATTTTTCAATATTTCTGAATTGGAATAGTTAAATGTTTGTTTAAAAAATTAATTTAAGATCCAAAAAATAATTCTTAAATAAGGTAAATTTCCCAGCAAAGAGATGAAATTTCTACCCAAAAAGATGGATTTCCAACCAAAAAGATCCATTTTTATTTAAAAAATATCAATTGTATAAGAAATAATTGATTTTTTAACTGAAAATGAAAAATATGCCAAATAAAAAGAGGATACTTACATTTTTAGTTGAAGAAATTAAACTTCGATGAAAGAAATGAATTTTCAGAAAAATATTTAAATATTCTACCAAAAGACCGATTTTACAAAAAATATAATAGTCGAATTTTCAGCTTAAAAAGTTGATTTTTGACCAAAAAAATTCATTTTCAAACAAAAAAAGTTTAATTTCCTACCAAAGATTAATTTGTATGTAAAATTATGAATTTTCTGCCAAAAGTATGAATTTTGTACTAAAAATACGCGTATTAAATTAAAGAGGATCAGTTTTCAACCAAAAAGGTAAATTTTTAACCGAAATTGGTAGTCAAATTTTCAATTAAAAAATTAAGTTTCAACCGAAAAAATTAATTTTTAAATAAAATGGCGTAGTGTTTAACTGGATTAGTTATACTTTTAGTAAAAAAATTAATTTTTAACTAGAAAAAAAAAGGAATTTTCAATATTTTTTAATTTGAATAGTTAAATCTTTAGTTTAAAAAATTAATATACGTTAAAAGAAAATTAAGTTAAAAAAAAGTGAAAGTTCCTAACAAAGAGATGAATTTTTAATTAAAATTATGAATTTTCAACCACAATTTTTCAACTAAAAAATATTAATTTTTATTTAGAAAAGATCAATTTTTTAAATAAATAGTTGAATTTTCAAGAAAAAACGAAAAATTTGACAAAGGAGAATGAAATGGCGGAGTATTTAGCTGGATTAAGTTATATTTTTAGTTAATAAAATTAACTTGCGATATATAGAATAGATTTTAAAAAAGGTCAAATTTCCTATCAAGGAGATGAATTTTTAATTAAAGTTATAAATTTGCAACCAAGAGGATTAATTTCTGATACAAACGAAGATTTTTCAACGAAAATAAATCAATTTTTATTTTAAAAAGATCACTTTCAAAATAAATAGTTGAATTTTCAACTACAAACGAAAAATTGTATAAATAAAATTTTGACAAAAAAACGAATTTTTAACAATCTACATTTATTTTCTTCTAAATAGTACGAATTTTTAACCAAATACATGCATTTTAAACTAAAAAGATCAATTTTGAACAAAAAATGAAATAATTTAATTTTCAATAAAAGAAATTGAATGTTAAATAAATTAGATGAATTTTCTACTATTTTTACATTTTTAGGGGGAAACTTAATTAATTATTATTTAAGAATGAATTTTCAGAAAAATATTTGCATTTTTTACCAAAAGATCAATTTTCAGTAAAGGAGATTAATTTTCTTCTAAACAACACAAATTTTTTGCAAAATACATAAATTTTGAACTAAAACATACGCATTTTCCTTTTATAAGGATCAATTTTCATGTGAAAAAGATCAATTTTAAATAAAATAATAGAATTTTTAACTGAAAAAGAAAAATTTTCAACAAGAAACGAAATTCTTAAATTGTTAGTTAGGAAAATTCAATTTTGACGAATTTTCAACCAAATTCATGAATTTTAAACTAAAAAGATCAATTATAAACAAATAAAAAAAATAGTTAAATTTTCAATTAAAGAAAATGACTGTTTAACAAATGAGATGAATTATCTGCTATTTTTAAATTTTTATTGGTAAAATTAATTTTGAATGAAGAAAAAAATAAAGATTTTTTAATATTATTTTAGTTTATATTTAAAACAAACAGTTGAATTTTCAAGTCAAGACGAAAAATTTGAAAACGAGAAATAGGATGGTAAAATTTTCAATTAAAAGCTAAATTTTCCACTGGAATAATTAAATTTTTAGTTGCAAAGTTGATGTTGAACAAAGTAGTTACATTTTTCAAAAGAGATGAATTTTCAATAAAAATTATAAATCTTCCACCAAAAGAATGAATTTTAAACAAAAGGATTTCGCTTTTAACCACAAGTAATTGAATTTTCAAAAAAAAAGGTAAATTCAGAGCGAAAAATGTAAAAAGAAATTTATATTATGATCCAGAAATATTTCGCCCTTTTTAGTGGCAAAAGTTCGTCTTTTTGGAATTAAACTTTAATTTTATCTAAGAAGCTTATTTCTTGTTTTAAAAATCAGATTTTTATCGTGAAAAGTCATCTATAATATTTTTAAACGTAAAATTCAACCACTTTTTTTGAATGATCTTTTTGATCAAAAAATTAATGTTTTAGTAAAAAAAAATGTTTTTTGAAAATGCAACTTTCTGGTTATAAATTTTGCTTCTTCGCGTGAGTATTCAACTATTTTGTTTGAAATATTTGGTTGCATAATTTTGTTAAAAATCATTTTTTTATTCAAGGTTTATATTTTCAGTTGAAAATTAATCTCTTTGGTTGAAACCTATTTTGTTGAAAATTCTTTTTTAACTGAAAATGTAACTTTTCCATTTTTTAAAGTTTTTTTTAAAGATGTTTTAGTTGAAAATGATCCTTTTTTTGAAAAAGAAGAATTTTCATAAAAATATTGAAACTGATCGCCAGACGCTGTCGCTAAATCTTGCTTCCGGTTCCTTTGTACCTATAAGGAATAAAATACGAAAAATAAAATCCCTGAAACCCCCGTAACTTGTTTAAATTCTAGTTTTCTTTTCAGATTCGTTTAATTTGTAACGACGGTACTCGCTACACAAAAGACGTCGACCTGGTACGCAAATGCACGTGTACTCGCAAATGTTATTAAAAAAAAAAAAACATTCTCGCTCGATCGGACTTCCGGGTCCAAAAAAGCAGAAATGCTGAACATCTCAAAGGACTGAATCTTCCACTTCCGCTGCTCGCCCCCTTCCCCAAGGAGTGGACGCGCTCACAAATAAATAAACAAAAAAACAAAGAAACAAACAAATAAATAAATAATTGTGAGAATAAGTGAAATGGAAACATTTTAATCTCGGAGTGGTGAAAATAGTGAAGGCTAAACAAGATGGACACACAGCCGGCTCAGTGTGATATTGTATTATTTAAAAGAAAAACATATGTTAATTAATACATAATTAACATATATTATTATAGGTATATTACTATTGGTATCAACCAGCTAAGCGTACTAGGTAGGTATTCGTAAACGATAATATGTCTAGCCGTATTTCGTTGCGCGGGCGCGTACGAACTACAACAGACTCGAATTCCTTCCAATTCTTTGGAATTTCGATGAGAAAAATACTCTGGACGTACATGCTCGCGTCTCCGCGAATTTTTACGGTGTAAATGCTGTAAATGGATAAAGTAGCGAGGATTATTCTGCCTAATGAACGATACGACTTTAAGAATAATGAAATATTTACGAAATGCCTTATTTCGATTTGGTTGAGTTCCTTTGACAAAATTCCCCAAGAACTTGACTCTTTCTTCGTAATTTACATTCGTGTATCTCCGTACAACGCTTTGCGGTTCATATCATTTTCGGCGGTGTCCATTTCATCGCCGTTTACT
>NC_046660.1:60882960-60900167 GCF_010883055.1 Belonocnema kinseyi
CCC
The DNA here is from genome assembly GCF_010883055.1 of Belonocnema kinseyi. Lineage (NCBI taxonomy): Eukaryota > Metazoa > Arthropoda > Insecta > Hymenoptera > Cynipidae > Belonocnema > Belonocnema kinseyi. The sequence goes on from NC_046660.1 coordinate 60,882,964, forward strand.
CCCTACTTAAATCAGGTGAATGCCAGCTGTTGCCGACCTAGGAATAAAATTCGAAACGTAAAATTTAAAAAAGTATTATAATCGAAATATATACTTTTTTCAACTGAAGATATGCATTTTTAACTAAAACTAGAAGCTCTTACGCGCACGACCCACTAATTTACTTGTAATTATTCTATTTGGAAATTAAGTTTAAGAAAATACGACGATAATCATTTTTACTTTAATAAATTCTATTTATAGACATGTGTACCCAAATTTTGAAAACCCGACTAAACTCGGAAGGTGGTTTTCTGCAGTTTTCTTCTCATCTGACCAAATTTTTAGGCAAATGCGAGTACTTCGAGTAAACTCGTATGTAGTTGCATTGTAACTAAACCTTCGTAAAAAAAACTGACCCTATTCATTGAAAAATAGCCAAATTCGAAACTTTTTATGAAACTTCTTTCAATAATTAATAATTAATAATTCTGTTAAATTTAACAAATAACTTAGAAAAGAGTCATCACAAAGGCAATCTGAGTTAATTTCGTAAACAAATTATGCCTCTTCCTTGAAAAATAAGCAAACTATAAATATGTTGAAAAATATTTTAAAAATAATTAATAGTTGTAGATTTTCAAAGCGTCAGAGAAACAAAATCATCGGAAAGGTATTCTTAGTTAATTATGGTAAAAATGAATCCTACTCGTAGAAAGAAAAGCAAACTCCTAATTTTTCAATTTTAATTCATTCAATAATTAATAGTTCTTGTAAATTTACAAAGCAATTTAGAAAAAGAGTCATCGAATGGACATTCCTATTTGATTTCGAAAACAAATTAACTCGTAGGATAAACTTCAAACTCTTAATTTTGTAATTAAAATTGTATAAATAAGTAATAGTTCTCGTAAGTTTGCAAAGCAATATAGAAAGGAGTCATGGGATAAACATTCTTAGTTGACACCATAAACAAATTGACTTGTATAAAGAAAGGCCAAACTCTTAATTTTGTAATTAAAATTTTTTTCAATAATTAAAAGCTCTTGTAAATTTGCAAAGAAATATAGAAAAAATTCATCAGATAGACATTCTTAATTGACACCATAAACAAATTGACTTGTATAAAAAAAGGCCAAACTCTTAATTTTTTAATTACAATTGTTTCAATAATTAAAAGCTCTGGTAAATTTGCAAAGCAATATAGAAAAAAGTCATCGGATAGACATTCTTAGTTGACACTGTCAAGAAATTGACTCGTGGAAAAAAGGGCACACTCTTAATTTTTTAATTAAAATTGTTTAAATAACTAATAGTTCTGGAAAATTTGCAAAGCAATGTAGAAAGGAATCATCGGATAAACATTTTTAGTTGACTCCGTAAACAAATTGATTTGTAGAAAAAAGGTCAAACTCTTAATTTTTTAATTACAATTTTTTTCAATAATTAAAAGCTCTTGTAAATTTGCAAAGCAATATAGAAAATTCATCGGATAGACATTCTTAGTTAACACTGTGAAGAAATTGACTTGTAGAAAAAAGGCCAAACTCTTAATTTTTTAATTACAATTGTTTGAATAAATAATAGTTCTTGTGAATTTACAAAGCAAAATAGAAAAAAAGTCTTCATATAGACATTCTTAGTTTAGTTCAAAAACAAATGATTCGTAGAATAAAGGCCAAACTTTAAATTTTGCAAGTAAACTTTAAAAAAATAATTAATAGTGTTTTTAAATTTGCAAAGCAAAAACAAAAGAATAAAAAACAGCAATAGAATAAAAAATAGACATTCTTAGTTAACTCCGTAAACAAATTGATTCGTAGAAAAAAGGACAAACTCTTAATTTTTTAATTAAAAGTGTTTAAATAATTATTAGTTCTTTTGTAAAGCAACATAGAAAAGGGTGAGTTGACTCTGTGAACAAATTCTCTTGTACAAAAAAGTAGAACTCTTAATTTTTCAAATAAAATTGTTTAAATAATTAATAGTTCTTGTAAATTTACAACGCAACATAATAAATTAAACTTATTCTTTAAAGAAGAGCCATTTATGAAAATTGTTTAAATAATTAAACTTTTTGAAAATTAAATAAATGCTAAAAGCCATAAATGAGCTCCACTTGAATTCGACACGATCGCTGTAACTTAATCGCTAGGAATGTTTACATCCAATAATGTAAACAGACGCCTCGAACGTGCCTATTTCACTTTTCTATTATTCTATGGGAAGCTGCGAGTTACATTTTTAGTTAAACGGATTAATTTTTAACCGACAAGATAAAGTATTTTTCAATGTTTTTTAATTGGAACACTAAAATCTTCAATTGCAAAAATTAATTCACGATAAAAAAATGAATTTAAAAAATAAGTTGAGTTTACTATCGAAGAGATGAATTTTTTATTTGAATTAGGAATTTTCCACAACAAAGTTGAATTTTCAACTAAAATGACGGAGTAATTAACTGGATTAATAAAAAAATAAAAGAATTTGCTATAAAAAATAAATTAAAAAAATTAAATTTCCTATCTAAGAGATTAATTTTGAATTAAAATGATGAATTTTCAATAATTGAATTTTTAGAAAAATATTTGAATTGATGGCCAGACGTTGTCGCCGAATTGTTTCAAGGTCCTTTGTACCTAATAAGGAATAAAATACAAAAAATAAAATCCCTGAAAGCCTTATAATAGCGAAATTAAAAAATTTGTATTTTCGTATTTTATTCTTCATTGTGTATAAGGAATAAAATATAAAACACAGAGCGGACGATTGCAAATTCTAGACTTTTCCAGATCATGTTTTTCAATTTTCCAGGTCGATGGAAAGTATTACCTATAAAAAAAGAAAAACAATTTTCAATAAAATAGTTACCTTTTTGGTAAAAACCTTCCATTTCATCCAAAGAAAACCCCAGTTTTTTATCAAATGCCCCACTTTTGAACAAAATAATTGAATTTTAAATTAAAATGATGAATCTTTAATAAAAAAAAAATAATTTTAAGGAATAGAGCTCATTATTCAACCAAGTAAATTTATTTCAATCCTAAAAAATTACTTTTTAACTAAATTGATGAATATTGAACTGAAATACTTTAAGATTCAAGAAGAAAAAGAATGTTTAAACAATGAGATTACTATTCCAAGGAAAGAATAATTTCCTAGCAAAAAAATTTGATCTGTTATTTTTAAAAAAGTAGTTTAACAGAGAACAGAAATCTTTTCTGGATGAAAATTCAATTATTGTTTAAAATTTTTTTTAAATAAATTTTTTTTTAAAGAGAACTTTCATCATTTTGAGTAAAAACGTGACTATTTGATAGAAAATTCAAAAATTTTGTTAAAAATCATACTTTTTGCTTAAAAATTCGCTTTTTTGGATTTAAACTTCAATTTTTTCTTAGACGCCGATTTCTTGTCTAAAAATTCATCAATTCTTTTTTGGAAAATTATATTTTTGATTTAAAAATTCGTCTGTTTTAGTAAAATTTTTCAAAAATAAATTTTAAATTTTAAATTCGTCTGTTTTAGCAAAATTTTTTAAAAATAAATCTTAAATTTAAAATTTTAAAAAAATAAAAATTCATCTTTCATCAAGAGAACTTTCATCATTTTGAATAGTAACGCAACTATTTGGTAGAGAATTCAAGAGTTTTGTTAAAAATCGTACTTTTTGCTTGAGCAATTTGTTGAAAATTATTCTTTTTTAATTGAAAATTCAACTTCTTTGTGGAAAAGCCTTTTTTTGGTTTAAAATTAATTTTTTGAACTGAAAATGTAACTTTTCGATTTTTTTTTAATCTAGATATTTTCTAGTTAAAAAGTCTCCTTGTTTGTTAAAATAAGAAAAAAAATTCTTGAGTTAAAATTTCATTTTTGTTTGGTAAAAATGTACCAGTTTCGTGGAAAGTTAATTTTCTGTTGAAAAGTCATATTTTTGGTTCTAAAATATAATTTTCGTAAAGAAAATTCATCCTTTGTCTTGAAGTTTCCACAATTTGTATAAACCTTTTATTTATTTCTTGAGTGAAAAATATTTACTTGTGAATATTCGTATTTTTGGCTTTAAAATTTTTTCTTTTTCTTCATAAATTTCATCTTTTTTTATTAAAATATAAACTATGACACTTTTTTTGTTGGAAATTTATATTTTTAGGTTGAAAATTCAACTATTATGTTTAAAATTAAATTATTTTGTTGAAAATTAAGTATTTTGTTAAAAATCTATTTTTTATGGTAAAAAATACCTTTTTTCAGTTACAATAAATTTGAAATTTTTTATCTGAAATACTATTTTGTTACGTTTTTTATCAAGGAAAATGAAAAATTAGTAAAGGAAAAATCAGGGAATTTTGAAAATAAATTTCTCGGACATCTTGCTTCCGAGTCCTTTAATAAAATACGGAATAAGGAATAAAATACGAAATAAGGAAAAAATACGAAAAATAAAATCCCTGAAACCGGCATAACTTGTCTAAATCCTCATTTTCTTTATCGGCAGAAAACAAATTTTTACAGCAAAAGATGCCGGAAACTGAAAATTACGTACGGTTTAAGTACGACTCCTAACACAAATCGCCGAAAAATATAGTTTTCGGATATAATGTTTCTAAATGACCAATATAAAAATAAATTGGTTCCTTTCGAATTTTATTCCTGGTCAGGAATAAAAAAAAAACCTACTTTGAAGGGTCGGCGACATCCCTCAACGGAGGGATCGTCAGGCGCAGCTGCGTGAGGGAAATTTTGGTGGTGGGGATTTATTTAGCAACCAAAAAAACCGCTATTAAATGGACTTTGCCCACTTTTTTCTACGATACGAGACCGGAAATCCGGCTTGTATTTCAAATACATAGTAATTTATCGCGTGTTTTTGAAATACGCACCATCGATATATATTTTGTATCAATTGAAGTATTTAAATACTGACAAGGAGAGTATTGCGTATATTTTATTTAAATCCTTGAACTCGTTGTATGTACCTTCGAATTTTTTTAATAAGATATTATCGGTATCTGTTGAGGCACGTAAGGTCTACGTGTATGACAATATGTACGCGACAAATCTATATTGCGCTTTATTTTAGGAGCGATCCGAAAAAGGAAAAACTGTAAACTTTTATATCCCAGACTCTGTAATTACATTTTAAGGTAGGAAACGCATTTATTTTTATTATTTACATCCTTCAAACCGATTGCTGGCTGTCTTTATACTGTATATTTTCTTCATTGTGGTTAACCTATTCAATATAATATTTGATAAAAACGAAATTATATGAGACTTATTTCATCGCCTCTTCCCAGTTTCCAAAAAGAAAGTTTCGAAAACTTGACATCAAAAATGTTTTTGTTATGGCCAAAAATTGTTATTTTCATTAGAAAACAATTTTAGGTTATGTTAGCGATTTAATTAAAAAATTGGAACATGAACACAAAAATCATCATCGATGTTTGCAATTTTTGAAAATTGTCGTTTTTAACAAAAAATTATTAGACTTCATATTAAAAAGTTCAAAATTATATAAACAATTTTAGGTTATGTTAGCGATTTAATTGAAACATTTGTATTGCAAAACAAAAATCATCATAGTTCGAATAAGATTGAGCTTTTGCGTTAATTTGCGTTTCTAACAAAAATGTATGAGTTTTTATATTAAAAGTTCAAATTATATGAACAATTTTAGGTTATATTAGCATTCGACATCAAGAATTTTTTTCTTATGACCAAAAATGGTTATTTTAATAAAAAAATAAATGATTACAAATAAGATTCTCAAAATTTAACAAATTTAGGTTATGTTAGCGATTTCATTAAATAATTTGTATTTCAAAACAAAAAACATCATAGATTTAATAAGATTGCGTTTTTTTTCCTTAATTTACGTTTGTAAGCAAAATTTATTAGATTTTATAATAAAAGTTCAAAATTATATGAACAATTTTAGGTTATGTTAACATTTGACATCAAAAATTGTCATTTTTTTTTTAAACATTTCATATACGATTCACAAATTTTGACAACTTTAGGTTGATTTAGAATTTTAATTAAAAAATTGGTATTTCTAAAATAAAATCATCATCAATATTTGCAATTTTCAACAATTTCTGTTTTTAATCTAAATTTATTAGATTTGAAATTAAAAGTTCAAAATTATATAAACTACTTTAGGTTATGTTAGCATTTGATATCAAAAACGTTTTTTTTTATGACCAAAAATTGTTATTTTAATTAAAAAAGAAATTATTTGGAACAAGATTCACAAATATTAACAATTTTAGGTTATGCTAGCGATTTAATTGAAAAATTGGTATTTCAAATAAAGATCTTCATCAATAAATGCAATTTTTAACAATTGGCGTTTTTAACCAAAAATTATTAGATTTCATATTAAAAAGTTCAAAATTATATAAACAATTTTAGGTTATATTTGTGATTTGATTAAAACATTTGTATTTCAAAACAAAAATCATCGTAGTTCGAATAAGATTGAGTTTTTTGCGTTAATTTGCGGTAATTTGCGTTTTTAACAAAAAATGTAAAAGTTTTTATATTAAAAGTTCAAATTATATGAAAAATTTTAGATTATGTTAGCATTCGACATCAAGAATGTTTTTTTTTATAACCAACAATTGTTATTGTAATTAAAAAATGAATTATTTCAAATAAGATTCTCAAATTTTAACAACTTTAGGTTATGTTAGCGATTTAATTAAAAAATTTGTCTTTAAAAACAAAAAACATCGTAGATCGAATAAGATTGCGTTTTTTGCGTTAATTTACGTTTTTAACCAAAATTTAGTAGATTTTATGTTAAAAGTTAAAATTATAGGAACAATTTTAGGTTATGTTAACATTTGACATCAAAAATTGTCATTTTTTTTAAAATCATTTCATATACGATTCACAAATTTTGACAACTTTAGGTTATTTTAGAATTTTAATTAAAAAATTGGTATTTCTAAACAAAAATCATCATCAATATTTGCAATTTTCAGCAATTTCTGTTTTTAATCTGAATTTATTAGATTTGAAATTAAAAGTTCAAAATTATATGAACAATTTTAGGTTATGTTAGCATTTGACATCAAAAACGTTTTGTTTTTTATGACCAAAAATTGTTATTTTAATAAAAAAAAATATTTGGAACAAGATTCACAAATATTAACAATTTTAGGTTATGCTAGCGATTTAATTAAAAAATTGGTATTTTAAATAAAAATCATCATCAATAAATGCAATTTTTAACAATTGGCGTTTTTAACCAAAAATTAACAGATTTCATATTAAAAAGCTCAAAATTATATAAAGAATTTTAGATTATGTTAGCGATTTAATTGAAACATTTGTATTGCAAAACAAAAATCATCATGGTTCGAATAAGATTCAGTTCATTGCGTTAATTTGAGTTAATTTGCGTTTCTAACCATATTTATTAGTTTTTATATTAAAAGTTCAAATTATATTAACATTTTTAGGTTATGCTAGCGATTCAATTAAAAAAATGGTATTTCCAAACCAAAATCATCATAGTTTGAATAAGATTTGTATTTATGAACAGAAATTATCATCACGGTTTGCAATTCTCAACAAATTGCGGTGTTAAACCAAAAATAATTAGATTACATATTAAAAGTTCTAAATCATTTGAACAATTTTAGGTTATGTTACCATTTCACATCAACAATGGTATTTCATAACAAAAATTGGATATTTTAATTTAAAAAAAATTATTTCAAATGAGATTAAGAAATGTAAACAATTTTAGGTTCTGTTAGCAATTTTATTGAAAAATTTGTGGTTTTAAACAATAATCATCATAGTTGGAATAAATAAGATTTATTTTTTGACCAGAAATTATCATCAATATTCGCAATGCCCAACAAATTGCGTTTAACCAAAAACTATAAGATTTCATATTAACAGTACAGAATTTTATGAACAATTTAAAGTTATGTTAGCATTTTACATAAAAATAGTACTTTATAACCAAAAATTGTTATTTTAATTTAAAAAGCAATAATTTCAAACAAGGTTCACAAATTTAACAATGGTAGGTTATGTTACCGTATTAAGAAAATTGGTATTACAAAACAAAAATATCATAGTTCGAATAAAATTTGTATTTTTGAACAGAAATCAACATCAGTATTTACAATTCTCATAAATTTGCGTTTTTAACGAAAATTTATTAGATTTCACATTAAAAATTCAAAATTATGTAAACAAATTTATGTTATGTGAAAGTTTGACATCAAAAATATATTTTTAGGACCAAAAATGGTTATTTTAGTTAAAAAAGAAATTATTTCATATACGATTTACAAATTTGGACAATTTTAGATCATGTTAGAATTTTAATTAGAAATCTGGTATTTCAAAACAAAATATAAAAAATCACTAGATTTAAGTCTAATGGTTATTATTTAAAATAAAAAATTGCAAGCTTTAATACCTTTTTATTGTATTTTTCGTTGAAAATAAAACTTTTTATTTAAACATCTAAAAAAATGATTAGATTTTAAAGAAGATTCATAATTTATTAACAATTTTAGGGGACCTTGGAATTTTATTGAATAAAAAATTAATTTAAAAAAAAAACACGAATTTCAACAAAATAATTGAATTTTCAACCAAAGAGATTAAAAAAGAAATTATTTCAAAGATTTACAAATTTTAATAGGATTTGTTAGCGCCTTGGTTAAAAAATTGACAATTCAAAACAAAAATGATCATAGTTTAAATAAGATTTGCATTTTCGAACAGTTTCAGGTTATTTTAACACTTTTCAAAAAATTATTAAATTTCGATTAAGATTGCCAATTGTGAATAAATGTTCTCCTATTTAAGTGTATTTCGTCGAAAATTATTGATATTTTCAATTTTAAAAATGTGTTGCAAAGATTTCCAAGTTTGCAACAATTTTAGGTTATGTTATTTCACATTATAAATTCATAATTAAAAGGACCATTAGATTTAATTCAAGGATTTTGGTTAGAGAAATAAACAAATTTAAAAGCATCAACAATTTCAGATTTTATTAATGTTTTTCGTAAAAATTGAAATTTTTGGGTTGGTATTTTACATTTAACATTTGCATTATTAGAGAAAAATAATTCTAATTTTAGAAGGATTGACATCAGTTTCAACTATTTTTGATAATTCTAGTGTTTTTCGTCGAAAACTATTGGTATTTTTAGTAGAAAAATTATATTTTAAAGAAGATTCACAACTTTAAACAATTTTAGGTTATGTTGACGTTTAACATAATAAATTTTATTAATGATGTTCGAAACAAATAATTATATTATATAAATAATTATATTTAAATTTAATAATGTTTGTTAAAAATAAACAAATTTACAAGCTTGAACAATTTCGGATTTTTTTATTATCTTTCGACGAAAATTAAACCTTAACACAAAATTTTATTTTGGATTAAAAATTTTTTTAAATCATTACATTTTAAAGAAGATTCCTGATTTTTAAACAATTATAGTTTATCTTAAATAATTCATTCAACGGTTTGATTTTCTCAAGCAGAAATTATTAGATTTCATATTAAAAGTTTAGAATTGTATGAACCATTTTAGGTTATGTTATTTCACATCAAAAATGGTATCTTAACGGCATGTGATACTTAGAAAATTGTCGATTTTACCAGTTTCAGGTTCCGACGGCTTTTTTTCTTTAATAATCAATATTTTGTCTTAAAAATTTAGGACATGATAGCGACCATGCTAACGGACGTCCCCACACACTTTTTTTTTGGTTTAATTCAAAAAAGTTTTAGTTCAGCAAAATCTGATTGATTTGCATAGCGATTAGGAATTAGTATCGATTTTACCAGTTTTAGGTTCCGACGGCTTTTTTTCTAGAATAATCAATATTTTGTCTTAAAAATTTGGGAAATGATAGCGAACATGCTAACGGATGTCCCCGCACACTTTATTTGCGGTTTTTTTTTCAAAAAAATTTTTGATATTGCTTACAACGTGTGTACATTTGGAGGTTATGTATGTTACAATTCTCCTGTGCGTTACTTCCAAAGTACACAATATTTTTGGCCGAAAACTTTGGACTTGCAAATAAACATAGTAACTAATCTCCCGGAACTAACCCTTTTTGCAGGCAATCAAAAAACTTTATTTCATAAATAATTTCCAGATTATCGGAAAAGCAAAGATGAAAAACGACGTATCCTCAAAATAATACATATGTATAAAATTTTTATTTAGCACAATAAATTTTTTTGTTATTATCCCTCAAAAAAGAGTCCGGAGACGTCCGTTATGATATTTTACAGCATCTCCGAATTCAGTTTTAAAAATTTTAATTTTTGTGGAAAAAAAGCCTGGGAAACTGTAAGTATCACATGCCCTTAAAACAAAAACCATAATTTGAGCGAGATTTTAAATCATTTAACAATTTTGTATTATAAAAGTGCTTTTCGTTAGAAACTAGTATTTGAATTAAAAAATAAATGATTTAAAAAAAGATTAAAAAATTGTAGCAATTTTGGGTCATGTTTTAATTCAAAAGTTGGAATTTCAAAATAAAAGTCATGAAATGAGATTGCATTTTTGAACAGTTTCTGGTTATTTTAACATTTTTCAAGGAAATTCGGTGATTTTGAAAAAATATAATTAAATTTCGATGAATATTTACAATTCTAAATAATTTCTGGTATTTTAGTGTTTTTTATCCGTAATTATCTGTATTTTTAATTTAAAATATGTATTTCAAAGATTCACGATTATTTGAAACAATTTTAGGTTATGTTGTAATTTAACATAATAAATATATATTTTCAAACAAAAAAATCATTAGATTTAAATCTAATAATTTTTGTTCCAAATAATAAAATTTAAAAGCTTCAAGAATTGCAGATTTTTATTGGGTTTTTTTGGTCAAAAAGAAAAATTTTTATTTAAAGAATCATATTAGATTTCAAAGAAGATACATATTTTTTAACAATTTTAGGTTAAGTTGGGATTTTACATCGAAAATATTAAACTGAAATACTTCTACTTTTAGCCAGATTTAGTCTTAGAACAGTTTTGAATTATTTTAGTGTTTTTCGTAGGAAATTATTGGTATTTTTAATAAAGTTATATTTTGAAGAAGATTTACAACTTCGTAACAATTTTAGGTTACGTGTCTATTTTACAGCATTCATTTATATTTTAAAAGATTTAAATCTTAAACTATTTTAGTGTTTTGCGTCGAAAATTATTGGTATTAACATTTTAGGTTATCTTAGCATTTCACATTTAAAATGGTATTTAAAAACAAAAAATATTATAATTTGAACCACATCTTGAATCATTAAACAATGCTGAAATTTTTTGCTCCTGATTTTCGTTGGAAACAGATATTTTAATTAAAAAAGAAATGATTTAAAATTAGATTCGCAAATTTCAACATTTTTTGGCTATGTTAGCGTTCAAATTAAAAAGATTGGTATTTCAAAATAAAAATCATCATATTTCGAATAAGACTTGCATTTTTCAACAGTTTCGGGTTAATTTAACATTTTTCCAACAAAATCCGTTATTTAAAAAAAAAATCATTAGATTTTGATGAAGAATATTACACTTCTGAATATTTTGCTCGTATCTTAGTGTCTTTCTCCCAACATTTTTGACATTTTAATAAAAAAAATTGTATTTCAAAGATTAACCATTTTTTTACAACTTTAGGTTATGTTGTCGTTTTACATACAAAAATTTATTTTTTAAAACAAAAAAATATTAGATTTAAATCTAATGATTGTTATTGAGTAAAAAATTTATAATCACGGAATTTTAAAGAAGATTCTTAATTTTTTAACAATTTTAGGTTACGTTGAAATTTTAGAGCGCAAAATGGTATTATTGAATAAAAATTATGAAGATTTTTTTACCAGAAATCGGTTTCTTAAAATCAAATGTAGTAAATTTCATAGACGAATTACAATTTGGAACAATTATTTGCATTTTTTGTGAATGTTTTTCGTCTAAATTTTATAGTTTTAATAAAAAAAATCATAAGATTTTTCAGATTATCAGTCTGTCATTAAATTCGCAATCTTTTTTACGTTTTTTCTCCGAAAATGCTGGAGATTTGAAACAAGATTAACAATTTTAGGTTATGTTCACATTTTCCGCCGATAAGCGGTCGTTTTCCACAAATAACATTAGGTAAAAAAATTATTTACAATCTTAAACAATTTTTTTTTGTATTATGTCAGTCATTTCGTCTAAAATTGCTATTTTTCATAAAAAATCATTGGATTTTACAGAATAATTTATTAAAACATTTGAACAATAATAGGTTATGTTAGTATTTTCTTCCGACAATATCTTAGTAAAATTTTTGTTGAAAAAATTAATTTTCAACCAAAAGATAAAACGAATTTTTACCAAAATACTTCAATTTCCAATCAAAGTAATGCACTTTTAAATAATTTTCTACTAAACAAAACGAATTGTCAATAACCTACGTCAATTTTCATCTAAAAAAGAACAATTTTTAACCAACAATTTATTACTTAAATTTTCCATTAAAAATATTACAATAAAATAAATTTTTAACTAAAATAATGAAGTATTTAACTGGATTAGCTCAAGTTTTAATTGAGAAAAAGGATATTTCAACTTTTTTTGAGAGGAATAGTTAAATTTTCAGTTAAAAAAATTAATTTTCGACAAAAAATATAAGTTTTCAAAAATAAAAGTCAATTTCAATTTTTAACAATTGAATATAATTTTCAACAAAGGACGTTTATTTTCTTCTAAGAAGCATAAATTTTCAGCCAAATACATGAATTTTAAAAAGATAAATTTTCATTTAAAAAATTAATTTTCTATCGGAGATGAATTTTGAACTCAAATGATCGAGTATTTAACTGGATTCGTTAAATTTTTTAATAAAAAAATAATAATTTTCCACACAAAAATATTTTAAAATATTTTTCCATTGAATTATTCAAACCTTTAGTTAAAGATATTAGTTTAGTATGCAAATTTATTTGAAAATAAAAATTAAAGTTCCTATAAAAAAGATGCATTTTTAATTAAAATTACGAATTTTCAACCAAAAAAATAATTTTTAACCTAACAAGATTAATTTTCTGCAAAAAAGACGGATTTTCAAATAAAAAAAGATCAATTTTTATTAAAAAATAGTATAATTACATTTTTAGTTAAAAAAAAGATTTAAATTTTATACCAAAAGATAAATTTTCATCTAAACAACAAGAATTTTGAACTTAAATCATGAATTTTTAACTAAAAAGTTCAATTTTAAACGTAAATAGAATGGTTGAATTTTCAGTTTAAAAATTTCATTTTCGACCAAAAAAATGATTTTTTAACTGAACTAGTTAAATTTATAGATCAAAAACTTATTTCTAAAAAAAAAAGATTTTTCAATATTTTTTAATTGGAATATTTAAAATTTTACGTTAAAAAAATTATTTCAAAAGAAAAATTAAATTGTCTATTAAAGAGATGAATCTTCAATTAAAATAACGAATTTTCAACCAAAAGGGTAAATTTTAACCGAAGAATATTAATTTTCTACAAATAAAAAACTGATTTTCAACTAAAAAAAATAAACATTGTTATTTAAAAATAGTATACTTACATTTTTAGTAGAAAAAATTAAACTTCGGTAAAAAGAAGTGTTTTCAAAAAAATATTTAAATTTTCTAACAAAAGATGAATTGTCAACAAAGGAGATTAATTTTCTTCCAAGCAACATGAATTTTGAGCAAAATTCACGAATTTTTAACAAAAAGAGTTCAATTTTGACCAAAAATAGAATAGTTGAATTTTCAGTTTAAAAAATTAATTTTCCACCAAAAAAAATATGAATTTTTAATTAAAACAAAAAATTTCTAACCAAAAAGATTAATTTCCAACTAAAAAATAAACACTCTGAATTAAAAATATCAATTTAAACTTAAAAAAGATGATTTTTTAAAAGTTAAATTTTCATTTAAAAAATTAATTTTTAATCGTAGATGAATTTTGAATTGAAATGATTGAGTATTTAACTGGATTAGTTAAATTTTTAAATAATAAATTAATTTAAAAATAAAATTTTCGATATTTTTCCATTGAAATATTTAAACCTTTGGTTAAAGATAATAATTTACTATGAACAATTATTTGGAAAGAAAAATTAAATTTCCTATCGAAAAGATGAATTTTGAATTAAAATTGCGAATTTTCCACCAAAAAGATCAATTTTAACCTGAGAATATTAATTTTCTACAAAAAAAAAGGATTTTCAAATAAGAAAAATAAATTTTTATTTACAAATAGTCGCTACATTTTTATTAGAAAAAAAACTTCGATAAAAAGAAGTTATTTTTGAAGAAATATTTTAATTTTCTACCAAAAGTTGAATTTTTATCAAAGGAGTTTAATTTTCTTCTAAACAACACTGAATTAGTTAAATTTTTAGATAAAAAAATTAATAAAAAAACTTAATTTCAATATTTTCAATTGGAATATTTGAAACTTTATTTAAATTTCTAACTAAAAAAGTTAAATTAAAAAAAATAGAATAGTTGAATTTTCAGTTAACAAAATTAATTTTCGACAAAAAAAAACAATTTTTTATTTTAAAATTATAAGTTGTCAACCAAAAATATCAATTTCCTACTAAAAAAAACCGAAATTTCAATTAAAATATAAATTTTAACTTTTAAAAAATCAATTTTAAAGAAAATAGTTGAATTTTTAACTTAAAAAAGATTTATTTTAACTCAAATAATCGAGTATTGAACTGAATTATTTAAATTTTTTAATTAAAAAAATAATTTTCAAACAAAAAAAGATTCTTCAATATTTTGCAATTGGAATATTTGAACCTTTAGTTAAAAAAATTAATTTACTATAAAAAAATTATTTCAAAACAAAAATTAAATTTTGTATCAAAGAGATGAATTTTGAATTGAAATTATGAATTTTCAACCAAAAAGAGCAATTTTAACCTGTGAAGATTAATTTTCTATCTGAACAAAACGCATTTTCAACTGAAAAAAATCCATAATTATTTTAAAATAGTATAAAAAGATGAATACCCAAAGATGAATTTTTAACAAAGGAGATTCATTTTCTTGTAAAGAACACGAGTTTTAAGCAAAATTCATTTAAAAAATTAATTTTTAATTGAGATTATAAAAATTTTTAACGAAAAAGATGAATTTCCTTTCAAACGAATTGGAATATTTAAACCTTTAGTTAAACTAATTAATTTACTATAAAAAAATTATTACTATTACTATTACTAAAAAAATATTCCTATCAGAGATTAATTTTGAATTAAAATTAGTAATTTTCTACCAAAAAAATATGGATTTTCAACTTTAAAAAAATCCATTTTTATTCAAAAATAGAATAGTTAGATTTTCAGTTTAAAAATTAAACTTCGATAAAAAGAAGTTAGTTTCAAAAAAATATTTAAATTTTCTAAAATTAATTAATTTTTAACTAAAAAAGTTCAATTTTAAATAAAAAGAGAATAGTTGAATTTTCAGTTTAAAAAATTAAGCTTCGACCAGAAAAATGGATTTTTAATTAAAATTGTGAATTTTTAACCAAAAAGATGAATTTCCTACTAAAAAGTACGCACATTCAATTTAAAAAAATTTCATTTTTAAAAGATGCATTTTAAAGCAGATAGTTCAATTTTCACTTTAAAAATTAATTTTTAATCAAAAAGATGACTTTTCAAGTCAAATGAACCAATATTTAACTGGATTAGTTAAATTTTTGAATAAAAAAACTAATTTTCAACAAAAAAATATTTTTCAATTGGAATACTTAAAACTTTATTAATTTACTGATAAAAAATTATTTTAATACAAAAATTAAATTTCCTATCAGAGATGAATTTTTTCAAAATTAGGAATTTTCAAGCAAGAAAGATAAATTTTAACCTAAGAATATTCATTTTTGACTACAAAAAAAGACGGATTTTCAGCTAAAAAAATCCATTTTTATGTAAAAACAGTATTGTTACATTTTTAGTTGTATGTATTTAATCTCTCCCTTTTACGGGTTTGAGGGCCACCGCTCCCTGTACATATATTTAAAATTCCATCCTTAGTCTAACTTAACTACTACTTATATTCTACTCTTTCGCATTACGCAGGACAAACAATAGTAACAGTAGTGATATTAATTTCTAAAATGAGCGAGCTTCCAGGGCTTCCGTTTCCTCTTACCATAAAAAAATGCATTTTCCACGATATTGAAAATAATTTTCGTTTTTTACTGTCCCTTTTCAGGATCACCCGTTTGGCTCTGCCCTACTTCCTTGCTTTCCCTTACTTCATCCAATTTCTTCATCCACATCACTCAATGTCCACTACCATCCAAGATCCATCTTACACACTCATCCACACTCAACTGTCCCTCTTCCTCTCCTGTACATCTCTCTAATACATGTGCGCATGACTCCATTTCGTATCCACATACTCTACATAAATTCTCCTCTTCATTCATCCAATATCTGCATGCTCTCACTCCTTCTCCCATTCTGAACCGTACGACTCTACTCCATTTTTCTTCCTTTTTTATTTTTTGCAGATATTCTGGTTCCGTCAACCCTTTGACCATCATATACCATCTATTGTACCTCGAATCTATAATCCTTGTCCATCTCTCTTCTCTGTGTTTAACCAATAGCTCTAACTCTATGTCCTGCCACTCCATAACCCCTTCTCGAATATTACACACCCTTCTCATTTTTCTCCTTTCTTCCTCCCATTTTGAATTTCCCACATTACCTCTCGCTTCATTGTTCCGAATTTCGACGAAACATGCTTGTGCAATTTTACTTCCCTCTCCCCTTTTTAGCTTCTCTTCAAACCTCCATGTTCTCTTAATTTGTCTAGTAACCATATTTTCTCTTCCTAACTCTTCTTTTAACATATATCCTGGGCAACTCCAGCTAACCCCCATTACCGACCTCAGGAATCGCTCATGCATGCTCTCTACTTTCCTATGTTCCTTCCTTTCCCCTCTATCCCTATTTATCATATCCCACACCCTACCTTCTTTGATCGCTTTTTCTACCTCTGCTTTATATTCTTCTTTTCCCCTCTGTCTTTTTATTTCCAACCTCTTCTGATGTTCTTTTTTCCTCCTGTTATACTCCTCCTTCTCCATTTCCCCTCTTCTCCATTTGCTCACACACTCTTTTATTCTCTCTTTAATCTCCCAGCATTCCTC
>NC_046660.1:60900267-60902335 GCF_010883055.1 Belonocnema kinseyi
ACCCCTTCAACCTTTCAATTAACGAGTCTATTCCCTCCTCTTTTTCATACCTAACCTTCTCCTTTTCCATCTTTTGTTTAAACTCTTTTAATTTATCTACCCTCCAGATTCCCATTTTCGTGTTTCGTTCGCACCCTTTTTCCTTTCTCCCTCTGCCGCGCTTACTGACGCCTCTTCTTGGTGTACGAGTAACTATGACCGGGAAGTGCGCGGACCCTATCTCATTCCCTACCTTCATACTTCTTCTCATATGCCGCATTCTTTCTGCAGCCAAGATGTAGTCTATTACTGTTGCTCCCTTTCCTATAAATGTGATCTCCCCTTCCTCATATAAACCCCTTCCGCATATAAACCATCCTGTTTCTCCTATCATGTCTATTAACTTCCTCCCCTCCCTGTCCGTCTCTCTATGTTTGGAGTTCCTTATAAATGTCTCCTTTTCTTAATCCCATAACCCTTCCCCTTGTTCGCCACTCCATGCATTTAAGTCCCCTCCTATTAAAACCAATTCTTCCTTCTTTTCCTCCATCCACCTCCTTATTACTCTCCAGCCTTCCTCTTCCCCTCTTCTTCTGTATACACACACCACTGCTATTTCTACTTTCGCCATTATAATTTTTCTTATCATTGTTCCATCCTTTTCCTCCATGTTCCCATCTTTTTTCCCTTTTATTGCTAATTCTTTTCTCACCTCTGACACCATGCCGCCCATCCCTCTCCCTTTAACGTGTTATTTTCTTGCTTCTTGCATTGTCCACACATAACCTTTCGGTAACAGCTTTTTTTATTCCCTTCCCGTTCTTCTTATCTGCCCAAGTTTCACTCATCATAATCACATCTCACTTTTCTAACTCCTCCCAAAATCCTTTATTCTTGTTCTTCAAACCTGACACATTCCAGAAAGCTATTTTCACATTTCTCTCTTCCCCTCCCTCTTCTTTCCTCTTCACTTTGTTTCCCCTTTGCCGTTTGGAAACCCCTCTGATTTATTTCTAAACTCTTTTTCGTCTCCCTTCCCCCTACCTTTCTCAAGACTTTTTCCTTTTTTTCCTTAATTCTTCTAATTCTTCATCCCAGCACCATTCCTCCCCATTTATCCATAACCTGTCTCTCCCTATTCACACCATATGGCCCCTTTTCCTCTCTACCCAAGCCCTCTGCTATATTTGCCATCTCCTTTTCCTCTCCCTCCATGTCAGATCTTCTTCAATTCTTTCCCTTCTTCCTCTCAATAATTTTTTTCTCTCCATAATTTTCTTTTTCTCCTCCTCACTCTCCACTTTTACTAGAAACATTCCTTCTTTCCCTTCCTTTGTCCCTCCTATTCTCTTGACTCCTTCTACCCTTACCTACACTCTAATATCTCGAAAAAGATTTGTTATTTCCACTTCTGCTGTTTCACTCTCCACTTTTAATCTCTTGACTACTATGTTATTTTTCCTCTTTGCCCTTTCTTCCCCTTCTAATCTTCTTTCGATCTCACTGAGTCTTTTCTTTAATCTTTCATTCTCACTTCGGACGTTCTTTTCATTCCCTTGAACTATTTCCTCATTTTCTGTTTTTTCCCCATGTGCTCATTCCTAATTTCTAGACTGGATACCAGCTCTTCCAACTGCTTTATTTCTCTAGATCTCTGTTCGTCAACCTCTCTGTGTCTATTCTCAATGCTCTCTAGCTTACCCCAAACCTTGTCTTTCTCCTCCTTCCAACGTTTATCCCATTCTTCCCATTTTTCTCTGACCTTTTTCACTTCCTCCTTACATCGTTTCCCTGCCTATTCATATCCCTATTCATGGCATCCAATCTCTTTCCTCTCTAAACCCTTTAATGAGAACTTCCAATTTTTCAAACATCCCCCATCCCCCCCCCTCTCTCTGGTGTTTTCCTTTTAATTCTAACTCTCTTGTTCTCCTGGTCCCTTTCTACCTCATCTTCACCAGCCACTCTTTTTCTTTTTTCCTCCCCATCACTGCTAGTCGCGCTTGCCTTTTTTTGCCATTCGTCCAGACTTCTATTCGAACCCGCGTTGCCTAGCTTGTTAAGGCGCTGTAAATTTGAGGGCCTTCCC
>NC_046660.1:60902435-60906428 GCF_010883055.1 Belonocnema kinseyi
GCAGCCACTACGGTTTTCTGCTCTGTGCGATCGTCCAGTAACTGTTGCCCCCTGGCGCCAGTTTGTGGACTTCGCGTCGTCGGCATCCTACCTTACCCAAAGGTCCGTGACGTTTCCCGCCTTTATTTCCTACCTCTTGCCCCCCTGAGCAAACAACTATTTTTTCACCCCTAACCTCAAAAACTTCACACGCTCCAAATTTTCACTTCAAACCACTCACTTTCACCCTTCACACCTTTGCCTTCACTCACCCTTCTTCCTTTACACTCGATCTCCGCACTTTCTGCCTTTTCTGCATCCACTCACCCTTATTTCCTTACCAAAGCCAAAAATGCACCACTTGACAATAAAAAAATAAATAAAAAAAAGATTCTTTTATATTTTCCAATTGGAATATTAAAACCTTTAGTTAAAAAAATTAATTTACTATAAAAAAAATTATTTCAAAACAAAAATAAAATTTTCTATCAAAGAGATGAATTTTTAATTAAAATTACGAATTTCCAACCAAAAAGATCAATTTTAAGCTAAGAAGATTATTTTTCGACCTAAACAAAACGCATTTTCAACTGAAAAAAATCCATAATTATTTTAAAATAGTATAAGAAGGTAAATACCCAAAGATGAATTTTTAACAAAGGAGATTAATTTTCTTCTAAACAACACGAATTTTGAGCAAAATTCATGAATTTTTAATTCAAAAAGTTCAATTTTAAACAAAAATAGAATAGTAGATTTTTCCGTTTAAAAAATTAATTTTCGGAAAAAAATTATTTTTTAATTAAAATTATGAATTTTCAACCAACAAGTTTAATTTCCTAATAAAAAATACGCAATTTATATTAAAAAGGATCAATTTTAACTTTAAAAAAAAAATTTTAAAGCAAGTAGTTTAATTTTCAACTAAAAAAGATGAATTTTCAAAAGCTCAATTTTCATTTAAAAAATTATTTTCCATTATAGATGAATTTTCAACTCAAATGATCGAGTATTTAACCGAATTAGTTGAATTTCTCAATAATAAATTAATTTTCAACAAAGAAATATTTTTGGATATTTTTCCATTGAAATATTTAAATATATTTAATATTAAAGATATTAATTTACTATAAAAAAATTATTCCAAAAAAAAAATTAAATTTTCTATCAAAGAGATGAATTTTGAATTAAAATTATGAATTTTCCACCAAAAAGATCAATTTTAAACTACGAAGATTAATTTTCGACCTAAACAAAACGCATTTTACAACAAAGGAGATTAATTTTCTTCTAAATAACACGAATTTTGAGCAAAATTCATGATTTTTTAACTAAAAAAGTTCAATTTTGACCAAAAATAGAATAGTTGAGTTTTCAGTTACAAAAATTAATTTTTAATTGAGATTATAAATTTTTAACGAAAAAGATGAATTTCCTTTCAAACGAATTCCTTTCAAACGTAAGTTTCAAACTCAAAAATACGCAATTTTAATTAAAAATATCAATTTAAACTTAAAAAAGATCGATTTCAAAGCAAGTTGTTCAATTTTCAACTAAAAACAATCATCGAGTATTTAACTGGATTAGTTAAATTTTAAAACAAAATAAAAAATTCAACAAAAAAAGATTCTTCAATTTTTTCCTATTGGAATATTTAAACCTTTAGTTAAAACAGTTAATTTACTATAAAAAAATTATTACTATAACTATTACTATTACTATTAATTAAAAAAGAATTTCCTATCACAGATTAATTTTGTCTTAAAATTAGGAAGTTTCAACCAAAAAAGAGATATTTTATCCCGAGAATATAAATTTTCTACCAAAAAAAGACGGATTTTCAACTTTAAAAAAATCAATTTGTATTCAAAAATAGAATAGTTAGATTTTGAGTTAAAAAATTAAACTTCGACAAAAAGAAGTGAAATTAAATTTCCTATCAAAGAGATGAATTTTTTCAAAATTAGAAATTTTCAACCAAGAAAGATAAATTTTAACCTAAGAATATTCATTTTCTACTAAAAAAAAGGATTTTCAGCTAAAAAAAATCCATTTTTATGTAAAAACAGTATTGTTACATTTTTAGTTAAAAAATAAATCTTCGATAAAAAAAAGAGTTTTCAAAAATATATTTAAATTTTCCAGCAAAAGATGAATTTTCAACAAAGGAGATTTTCTTCTAAACAAAACGATTTGAGTAAAATTCATGAATTTTCAACTCAAAAAATTCAATTTTGACCGAGAATAGAATAGTTGAATTTTTAGTTAAAAAAATTAATTTTCGACCGAAAAAATGATTTTTTAACCGAAAAGATTGAGTTCCTAATAAAAAAAATACGCAATTTCAATTGAAAATGATCAAACTTAACTTTAAAAGATCGATTTTAAAGCAGAATTTAATTTTCATTTTAAAAATTAATTTTTAATCAAAGAGATGAATTTTTAAATCAAATGAACAAGCATTTAACTGGATTATTTAAAATTTTAAATAAAAAAAAAATAATTTTCAACCAAAAAAGATCAATTGTAACCTAAGAGTATAAATTTTCCACTAAAAAAATATGGATTTTCAACTCACAAAGATCAATTTTTATTGAAAAATTATATGGTTACAATTTTCAGTTTAAAAAATTAAACTTCGATAAAAAGAAGTGTTTTCAAAAAAATATAAAAATTTTCTACCAAACGATGAATTTTTAACAGAGGAGATTAATTTTCTTCTAAACATCAGGAATTTTGAGAAAAATTCATGAATTTTTAACTAAAAAAGTTCAATTTTAAACAAAAATATGCACATTCAATTCAAAAGGATCAATTTTCATTTTTGAAAGATTCGTTTTAAAGCAAATAGTTCAATTTTCATTTAAAAAATTAATTTTTATTCAAAGCGATGAAAAAAATTCAACTAAAATGGCCAATTATTTAACTGGATTAGTTAAATTTTTAAATAAAAAAATTAATTTAAAAAAATATATTTTTCATTATTTTTCCATTGAAATAAAAAAAACCTTTACTTAAAGATATTAATTTCCTATAAAAAATGGTTTGAAAAGAAAAATTAAATTTCCTATTACATAGATGAATTTTGAATTAAAATTACGAATTTTCAACCAAAAAGATAAATTTTGACCTAAGAATATTAACTTTCTATAAAAAAATACGGATTTCCAACTAAAAGAAAAATTAAAATTTTTATGTAAAAATAGTATAGTTACATTTTCAGTTTGAAAAATTAAACTTTGATAAAAAGAAGTGATTTAAAAAAATGATTTAAATTTTCTACCAAGAGATGAATTTTAAACAAAAATCTAATAGTTGAAATTTCAGTTAAAAAAATTAATTTTCGACCAAAAAATGAATTTTTAATTAAAATTACGAAATTTTAACCAAAACGATTAATTTCCTAATAAAAAATACACAATTCCAATTAAAAAGGATCAATTTTAAAAGCTAAATTTTATTTAAATAATTAATTTTCAACAATTATTTTATTTTACAAAATTTATTGTTGAGTACAATCCAATTTTTTAATAACTTCAAGACAGTCTTAATTTAAAAAAAAAATCTTAACACTCAATTTATTCAACAGCCAAAAAGATTATTATAGGCTATTTTAAATTTCAATTTTCATATTTACACTTTTAACAAAAATAGATTTTTCAACAAATCTCACTGTTTATTAAATAATCATATAAAATAACTATAATTCATAATGTGTTCATTTTTTATTTTAATACTAAAACCTTACCCATAGTTTTTCTATAATTTTTTTCCATATCCTATTAATTCAACCGCTTTTTTTATAACAAATTTTAGCATTCTTGTGTTTCCAATGCTTCCGGGACTGTTACTGTACATGGTCCTTCAAAATGATACCTGAAAATGTATTTAACTGTGAAAACATGATCTTTTGTTGCTTCAGATTTCGAAAAAAAAATTAACAGAGTGTATCCTCAAATCCTGGAAAAAAATTTCTAGGCAGTTCCAGAATTTTTCCACGTTTTTTGGAATTTT
>NC_046660.1:60906528-60913865 GCF_010883055.1 Belonocnema kinseyi
CTGAAATTTATTATAAGTAATTTTTATTCAGTTCTTGTAAATCTAAAATCTTATTTATTATTAAAATGAAAATAAGCGTAACAGTAATTTAAATGATGATAAATTAATTATATTAATATATTATATTGATAATTAATTCATAATTAATTTAATCATAATAATAATAATAATAAATAAAAATAATATAAATCAAAATAAAATCTATATGTATAAAAATATTAGGCACTTTTCATATGTCGAGTTAAATAACAGTTTTTCAATTCTAAAAGTAAATTTATTAAAGGATGAGTAATTTGTTTATGGTAAAACTTTCTAAAGATTGAATTAATATTTTTAATTTTTTAAAGTTTAAAGAAGTTGTGGGACGACTGAAAAATCCCGCAAAATAAAATTCCCGACACTGTAAAATTCCCGAATTAGAAAATTATCGATTAATCAAATTCGCGAATAATAAAATTGCCGAAAAATAAGAATAACGATTTGGAAAATTCCCAAATAATAAAATACACGAATAATAAAATTACCGAAAAATAAAAATACCGAATTGGAAAATTGCCAAAAAGTAAAATTCACCAATAATAAAATTGCCGAAAAATAAAAATACCGAATTGGAAAATTCCCGAATAATAAAATTTTCGAATAGTAAAATTTCAGAATTGTAAAATTCCCGAATTGCAAAATTCCCGAATAATAAAATTCTCGACATTTTATAATATTACCGAATTGGAAAATTCCCGATTAATAAAATTCCCGATTTATAAGATATCCGAATTGGAAAATTCACGAATTTTAACAATTAGAATTTTTTAAATATATATAGTTTATAAATTAATATATATATATTAATTTTTAATTTTATTTTTGCGAACGCTTTTTGTATTTTTTCAAATACTGTGAACATTGAAAAAACATGCGTTACCTAGAAATATTTTATTTAAAATTATTGCTATTTTTAATTCTAAAAATAAACTTCGAAATTTTAAATGTTAAAAATAATTTTTGAAAATAATATTTTATTGTTGTATTTGTAACCAATCAAATGTATTCATAACAAATTCTAATTATTAAAATTCAGGAATTTTACAATTCGGGAATTTTCCAATTCGTATATTTTATAAATCGGCAATTTTCTGTCGGGAATTTTATTGTTCGGAAATATTCCAATTCGGGAATTTTATAATTCGAAAATTTTATTATTCGAGAATTTCATTATTCGGGAATTTTCCAATGCGGTATTTTTATTTTTCGGCAATTTTATTATTGGCAAATTTTATTTTTCGGCAATTTTCCATTTCGGTATTTTTATTTTTCGGTAATTTTATTATTCGTGTATTTTATTGTTTGGGAATTTTCCAAATCGGTATTTTTATTTTTCGGCAATTTTATTATTCGCGAATTTGATTATTCGGGAATTTTCTAATTCGGGAATTTTACTGTGTCGGGAATTTTATTTTTCGGGATTTTTCAGTCGTCCCGAAATTATATAACAAGAAATGTTTAAATATATTATCACAATCAAATAATTAAATAAATAGATAATGCTGAAAACATAATTAATGATTTCTTGAATTTTCTTCGGTAGCACGTGAATTTAAAAAATAATTAAAACAAATTTTTATTTTAAAGGAAAAATATATATTATTTTGAATAAAATTAATTTTAATACTATATTCTATTCAATTAAAATTGTTACATTCTCGGTTAAATACAATTAATTTTCACAAAAAAAATGGAATTTCTAACATAATAGTTGAATTTTCAAAAATATTATCAATCTTCGGCTAGAATAGTTTAATTTAAAAATTAAAAATAAATGCATTTTTAGTTAAACTTAATGATTTTTCAAAAAAAAAAGAATTTTTCAACAAAATGGTTCAATTTTTAACCAAAGAAATCAATTTTCATTAAACTCACGAATATTACCTAGAATAGTTCAATTTCTGAACCAAAAATTGATTAATTCAATTTTAAGTCAAAAAAATCCAATAAAAAAAAATGTTTAAAAAAATAGTTAATTTGTCACCCGAAAAGAGTAAAATTTTAACGAAGGAGATCAATTATCTTCTACAAAAACACGAATTAAAAAAATATACAAAAATTTAAAAATAAAAAATATCAATTCTCGACAACAAGAATGAATAGTGTAATTTTTACTTTAAAAATCAAGGATCACCAAAAAAGATGAATTTTCCAATACATTAATAGAATATTATTTACGCAAAAAAATTGATATTCAATGGAATTAAATGAAATAGTAAAATTTTTAAAGACAAAAATTAATATAAATAAAAAAACAATAAATTGAAATAATAAAACTTTAACAAAAAATTAATTTCCTTAAAAAAAGAAGAATTTTTTCATAATAAAGATCAATTTTAAATTGAAATGTTACTTTCTTGGCTAAAAAGGTAAAATTATCAACCAAAAATAGAACAGTTAAATTTTCAGATTAAAAAATTGACTTTCGACCCTAAAAACAAAGATGTTTTAAAATTAAAGTTCAATTTACTAATAAAGAGATGAATTATTAATTAAAATATTGAATTTCTAACCAAAAAGGTTAATTTTCTAATAAGAAATACCGTATTTCAATTAAAAAGTATGAATTTTTACTATTTCAACTAAAAAAGATCAATTTTTAAAAGTTAAATTTTCATTCAAAAAATTAATTTTTAATCAAAGAGATTAATTTTCATCTCAAATGATCGAGTATTTAACTGAATTGGTTAAATTTTTACATAAAAAAATTACTAAAAACAAAGATTTTTCAATATTTTTCAATTTGAATATTTAAAACTTTAGTTAAAAACAAATAATTTACCATAAAAACATTATTTGAAAAGAAAAATTCAATTTCATATCCAAAAGATTAATTTCTAATTAAAATACGGATTTTCAACTGAAAAAGATCCATTTTTATTGAAAAATTGTAGTTACACTTTCAGTTAAAAAAATTAAACTTCGATAAAAACAAGTTTTGTCAAAAAAGATTTAAATTTTCTACCAAAAGATGAATTCTAACTAAAAAAGTTCAATTTGAAACAAAAATAGAATAGTTGAATTTTCAGTTAAAAAAATTAATTTTCGAAAAAAATGAATTTCTAACCAAAAAGATTAAATTCCTAATAAAAAATACGCAATTTCAATTTAACAATATTAATCTTAACTTAAAAAAGATCAATTTCAAACTAAAAAATATGAATTTTCAAAAGTTAAATTTTCATTTTAAAAAATTAGCTTTCAATCGGAAATGAATTTTGAAGCAAATTATTGAACTTTTAAATAAAAAATAATTTTTCAACAAAAATTAAATAGTAACATTTTCAATCATACAAAATTAATTTAAAAGAAAATTGAACAAAATAGTTAAATTATTCATTTTCAACTGACACAGTTTAATTTTAAACAAAAAAATAATAATATTTAACCAAAGATATTAATTTTCAATTATAAAACAGGAATTCTCCAGAAAATAATCAAATTTCAAGTAAAAAATATCTATTTTCAATCAAAAATTGAAGTTAAATTTCCGGTTTAAAAAAATGAATTTACAAATAAAAATTTCAGTTCCAACAAAACAGTTTATTTTTTAATTTGAATAGTAAGATTTTTATTAAATAAAAATTAATTTTTACAAAAAACCTAGAGGTAAATTTTTAACAGAAAATGATGAATTAGCCACCAAGGAGACTTATTTTCTACAGAAAAAAGTTTCAATAAAATACAAACATTTTTAACCAAATAGTTAATTTTTGCAACAAAAAAATTCTATCCAAATAGTTGAATTGTTATTTTATACTGAAGCAATTTTCGAACTTTTTAAATTTTTAAACAATTGAATAAAATGATATATTATTATTGTATTTGTAATCAATAAAATATGTTTATGAAAAATTGTAATTATTTAATTTCTAGAATTTTACAATTCAGGAATTTTCTCATTCGAATATTTTATAATTTGGAAATTTTATTGTTAGAGAATATTATTAATCGGGAATTTTTATTTCAAAAATTATAATTAAATATGTGTGCAATACTAACTTAAAATCTCGAGTTGCTGGAGTCGATTCGATATTAAATTCAGCAACAGAAATGCCTCGACGAGCAACTTGAGGTGCAAACATTGCGGCCGGATAGACGACCGAAGAAGTTCCAATCACTAAACAAGCGTCACAGGTTTCAACAGCTTCATCTGAAATAAAAAACATGAAAAAAATACATAAATATACAAATTTTAAACTAAAAATATAAAATAAAATTAATTTAAGAAAATTCAAATGCATTAATAAAATAAAATTATGTAAAATATAATGAATACAAACATAAAATATATCAAATTAAACAATCAAATCGAGGGACAAGTGAAAAATCCCGTGAAATGAAATTCCCGAATAATAAAATTTCTGAATTATGAAATTCCTAAATAGGAAAATTCCCGAATAGTTTATAATATTACAAAATTTGATAATTTTCGAGTATTAAAATACTCGACAGAAAATCTATTCATTAAAAATATATTAATCAAATATTTGTTTTAAAAAAATATATTTTTAAAGTTTCATGTTTCTAAAACTATTGTTTTGATTGAAAATAACAATAACTGGAAAAAAATTCCATTCAGAAATTAATTTTTTTTAGTTATTGTTATTTTCAATGAAAACAATAATTAAGAAAACTTTGAAAATAATAATTTGTAGGATAAAAATATTTGATTGTTTTTTTAAACTAAATAATATTTATGAGAAATTTAATTTTTTAAATTACGGAATTTTATTTGCGCGAATTTTCCTATTCGTGAATTTCATTCGTCGGAAATATTATTTGCGAATTTTCCTATTCGGGAATAACTTTATTATTTGGGAATATTTCTATTCGGGAATTTTCGTATTGGGAAATAATTTTATTGTTCAGAAATATTTCTATTCGACAATAGATTTATTATTCGGAAATTTTATTATTCAAAATTTTCCTATTGTGGAATTTCATTCCTTGGAAATTTTATTATTCTCAAATTTTCATATTCAAGAATTTTATTTCCGGAGGTTTTTCTTTTCAAGAATTTTATTATTCAGGAATATTCCAATTCGGGAATTTCATTTTTGTAAATTTATTATTCTCGAATTTTCCTATTCGGGAATAATTTTATTATTCAGGAATTTTCCTATACGGGAATTTCATTTTGCGGAAATTTTATTATACTCGAATTTTCCTATTCAGAAATAATTTTATTATTCAGGAATTATGCTATTCGGCAATTTTTCTATTCGAGAATTTTCTTATTCGGGAATTTTCCTATTCGGAAATTTTATTATTCTCGAAATATCTTATTCGGGAATTTTGTTTCCGCGAATTTTATTATATGTGAATTTTCCCATTCAGGAATTTCATTTTTCGGAAATTTTATTATTTGCCAATTTTTCTATTCGGGAATTTTCGTATTCGGAAATAATTTTATTGTTCGGGAATATTCCTATTCGACAACAGATTTATTATTCGGAAATTTTATTATTCAGGAATTTTCCTATTGGGGAATTTCATTCCTTGGAAATTTTATTATTCTCGAGTTTTCCTATTCAAGAATTTTATTTCTGGAGATTTTTCTTTTCAAGAATTTTATTATTCAGGAATATTCCTATTCGAGAATTTCATTCTTCGTAAATTTATTATTCTCGAATTTTCCTATTCGGGAATAATTTTATTATTCAGGAATTATGCTATTCGGCAAATTTTCTTATTCGGGAATTTTGTTTCCGTGAATTTTCCTATTCGTGAATTCTATTATATGTGAATTTTTCCATCCAGGAATTTCATTTTCGGAAATTTTATTATTTGCGAATTTTTCTGTTGAAAAGGTCCAGGATAGGTGTGTTGGTTAATACGAAACAAAACAGATATGGGGAATATGATTTTATATTCAGATTAACGGAGCGAACAAGTACACGAAGTGACAATGGCGACAAGGCCCAAAAGACTAACTGATCTCTCCTGCATACGTCACACTATACGTACTTGCATATCCACCGCTAGAGCGCACTGCTATGATATCACGTCATAGGTTTGCCAAACTTCACTATGTACAACACTTCCCCTCAAACTAGGACGTATTGCTGTTAACACTTAAACCGAACTTCACTGAGTACTTCCTGTGTTTGGAACCAGGCAAAGACTTAGTAAGCACATCAGCATCATTTCCTCTGTTGGCATGTACTCGATGGTGATCGCACCTTCCTTGAGAGCTTCGCGTACAAAATGATGACGAATATCGATGTGTTTCGTCCGGGAGTGAAACACGGGGTTCTTCGCCAGTTTGTGCGCTCCTTGATTGTCGTTGTAGAGTCTAACTGCTTTCCGCTGTTCCGATCCAAGTTTTGCCAAGAATCTCCGCAGATGAATGGCCTCTTTCGCCGCCTCTGTGAGACTCATATATTCAGCCTCAGTGCTGGACAGCGCGACCGTTCTCTGTTTCTTAGCTTCCCAAGAAACCGCTCCACTTCCTAGGATAAAGACATATCCCGTGTATGATCTTCTATCCTCAGGGCAACTACCCCAGTCGGCATCCACAAAACCTTGAAGTGGCTTGGCTGATTTCTGGAATCTTAGACCCAGACTGGCTGTTCCGCGAAGATAACGCAGGATCCTCTTTCCTGCCATCCAGTGTTCCTTTCCGTAGCAGGTACAGAACTGACTGAGCGAGTTCACAGCATATGAGATGTCAGAGCGTGTACCTACTGCCAGGTACATTAACGCTCCAATAAGTTCTCGGAAAGGGTAAGCTTCTAGATCGTCCTCAGAGCAACTGTCCGGCTTCACTAGCTTCATTCCAGGATTTAACGGTGTGACTGCAGGTTTCGATTCGTCTATTCCGAATCTTCTTAGAATTTCCTCGATGTACGCTCCCTGAGAAATTTCCATCACTTCATCCTTTTCTGTAAATTCTAGGCCCAAACAATGCCTAACGCTGCCCGGATCCTTCACGTCAAATTTTGACTTTAGCTGCCTTTTAAACTCAGACATCCAATCTAGGCTCGTTGATGCTACTAAAATGTCATCTACGTAAGTCACTACGATCAACGTATCGGGACCTCGGTTACTCAAGTAGACGCATCCATCAGAGGTCAGTGGCTGCAACCCAAAATCTCGTAACACTTGATCGAGTTTCTTGTGCCACTGACGACCAGCCTGTTTTAGACCGTACAAAGCCTTTTTCATGCGACACACTTTATTACCTGCCTTTATTTCTTGTAGCATCTTCGAAGCCATCCTGAATTTGGTACCATGTTCATTTTGTTGTTTTTCCTTGGCAGCTAGATCCGGCAGCAACTCCTCGAACAGATCAG
>NC_046660.1:60913965-60916267 GCF_010883055.1 Belonocnema kinseyi
CTAGTCTTGGCGATAAATCCTACAGAGCTGAAGCAGATTAAAAGCTGCGGCACAGCGAATGAAATCTGGAGGAAGCTGCATTCAATATACCAATCTAAAGGAATGGCTAGAAAGGCAACGCTTCTAAAACACCTCATTCTGCACAAAATGGCGGAAGGTGACGATGTGCGCGATCACATTAGAAATTTCTTCGATGCAGTGGATAAACTCCAGGAAATGGAGGTTGAAGTCAATCAGGATCTGTTAACCATCCTATTGCTATATAGCCTTCCAAGTAGCTTCGGAAATTTTCGGTGCGCCATTGAGTCACGGGATGAGCTGCCCGATTCTGAATTGCTTAAAATTAAAATCATAGAGGAAAGAGATGCGAGACTGTCAAAAGCACGGGAAAACTTGCCAGGCGCCATGATGGCAAGCAGTGTTCGGAGACAGAGGAAGGGGAAGAAGCCGTACCCAGAGAGTGGGGGAGACGAAAAGGGAGGACACAGCACACCGTTCCCGTTTAAGTGTTTTAAGTGCAAGAAAGTGGGACATAAAGCGAATAAGTGTCCACAGCAAAAGCTTAGTTCTTCGGCGGCGCATATCTGCTTTCTCACAATAGCTGATAAGGACAGTGCCTTACAAGCCGAAAAGAACTTTGTGCGGAGAAATTGGTGCCTTGACAGTGAGTGTACTTCACACATGTGCCGTGACGAACGAAAATTTTTGAATACAGAAAAGTGTGATAGTGACAGTTTAAATTTGGCGAGCAACGCCACTGCCAAAGTTGAAGCGAAAGGAACTGTGCTGTTAAATGTGTCGGGTGACTATAAATCGTCGGTTGTACAGCTAGAAAATACACTGTACGTGCCAGATCTTCGTACAGATCTAATGTCGGTCAGTAAAATCACGGACAAGGGTTTCGAAGTCGTATTCAAACAGCGGGAAGCTGTGATTCGAATCCCGAATGGTGAAATGAAACTAGTCGCGGATAGAATCGGTGATTTATACTATGTGCGAGAAAACGTGGAAATGGCAGGAGCAGCGAGTGAAAAACACGGCACTGGCTTATTAGAATTATGGCATAAGCGTTTAGGACATTTGAACGAAAGGGACGTTAAGAAAGTCGCGGGTTCAGAAATAGCTTGCGGAATAAAGTTTAATGGCAAGGACAAATTACTTGCGTGTGAATCTTGTGCCAAGGGAAAATTAACACAGAAGCCCTTTCCCAAAAATTCGTCTCGAGAAACGGAAATGCTGGATTTAGTGCATACGGACTTGTGCGGGCCCATGAGAACTCAGTCATTGGGGGGATCTCGATACTTTATAACTTTTGTGGATGATTCAACGCGATGGACAGAAGTGACACTTTTGAAAAGCAAAGATCAAGCTTCGGACGCTTTTAAAAGCTACAAAAGTCTCGTTGAGAATCAAACAGGAAAAAGGATTAAGTGTGTGCAATCGGACAACGGTAAGGAATATTGCAACAATGCTTTCAACAAGTTTCTGGATAGATGTGGAATCAAAAGGAGACTCACAGTCGCCTACACGCCAGAGCAGAATGGAGTGGCCGAGCGGAAAAATCGCACCCTGGTTGAGATGGCAAGATGCATGATGTTCGAGGCAGATCTTCCACGATATTTTTGGGCTGAGGCTGTTGCGACAGCGAACTATCTTCGAAACCGATGTCCCTCCAGAAGTTTAAGTGGGGGGATTCCATTTGAAAAGTGAGAGGGAACCTCACCAGATACATCACATCTTAGAACGTTCGGACGTAGAGTCTTCTCCTTGAACAAGCAGCCCAACAAAGGAAAATTCGATCAACGCGGACGCGAAAATATCTTTGTTGGATACTCGGAAGTATCCAAGGGGTATCGAGTTTGGATAGCAGCTGAGAGGAGAATTGAGGTCACTAGAGACGTCGATTTCATGAACGAGCACCTTTCAGGAAGAAGTGGGCGTGATTTCATCTCCGAAAATACCTTTCGTGAGAAGATAGAAAAGCTACTGAAAGAAAAGAAATGGGTCGAAGTCGGGATAAAATCCGTTGAGAGCAGCGTAGAAGGAGAAGTTACAAGAGTTGAAGACATCGTAGAAGATTCATCGGAGGAGGAGCAGGATATATTTCTTCAAGAATCCGAGGAATCTGTGGCCGATGTCGAGGAAGCTGCTGCCGATGAGGGTGGTGATGTTTCCGACGGGGGTTTTGACCTCGACGTATCTGAGCAGCCAAGAAGGCTGGCAGGCCGACCCAGAATTAATAGAACAGGAGTTCCAGGAAGACCTCGAAAGGAATACAATGTTGCAGAGGGGAGACTCGCCT
>NC_046660.1:60916367-60950070 GCF_010883055.1 Belonocnema kinseyi
TCAGATTAACGGAGCGAACAAGTACACGAAGTGACAATGGCGACAAGGCCCAAAAGACTAACTGATCTCTCCTGCATACGTCACACTATACGTACTTGCATACCCACCGCTAGAGCGCACTGCTATGATATCACGTCATAGGTTTGCTAAACTTCACTATGTACAACATTTTCTATTCGAGAATTTCATTCTTCGCAAATTTTCTAATGCTCGAATTTTCTTATTCGGGAATAATTGTATTATTCTAGAATTTTATTTCCTGGAATTATTCCATTTGGGAATTTGAGTTTATTATTTAGGTATTATCCTATTCGGGAAATTGTTCTATTCTCGAATTTTATTATTCGAAAATTTTCCTATTCGGAAATTTTATTATTCTCGCATTTTTTTATCCGGGAATAATTTTATGATTTGCGAATTTTATTTTAGTGAATTTTTTCTATTAGGAAATTTTATTTGACAGAAATTTTAGTATTTGCGAATTTTCCTGTTTGGGAAATAATTTTATTATTCAAGAATTATCCTATTCGGGACATTTTCTTATTCGGGAATTTTCCTATTCGGAAATTTTATTATTCTAGAATTTTCTTATTCGGGAATTTTGTTTCCGCGAATTTTTCTATTTGTTAATTTTATTATATGTGAATTTTCCCATCCAGGAATTTCATTTTTCGGAAATTTTATTATTTGCGAATTTTTCAATTCGGGAATTTCATTCTTCGGAAATTTTCCAATTCTCGAATTTTCTTGTTCAAGAATAATTGTATTATTCTGGAATTTTATTTCCGGGAATTATTCTATTCGGAAATTTGATTTTATTATTCAGGAATTATCCTATTCGGGAAATTGTTCTATTCTCGAATTTTATTATTCGGGAATTTTCTTATTCGAAAATTTTATTATTCTCGCATTTTTTGTATCCGGAAATAATTTTATTATTTGAGAATTTTATTTCAGCGAATTTCTGCTATTCGGAAATTTTATTTGACAGCAATTTTAGTCTTTGCGAATTTTCCTATTCGGGAATAATTTTATTATTCTGGAATTATGCTATTCGGGACATTTTTCTATTCGGAAATTTTATTCTTCTCGAATTTTCTTATTGAGGAATTTTATAGCCAGGAATTTTCCTATTCGTGAATATTATTATACGTGAATTTTCCTATTCGGGAATTTTATTATACGTGAATTTTCCTATTTGGGAATTTCATTCTTAGGAAATTGTAATACTTGCGAATTTTTTTATTCGGGAATAATTTTCTTATTCCAGAATTTTTTCATTATTCAGGAATTATCCTATTTGGGAATTTTATTACTCTCTTGTTGATTAAAATATCAACTATTAAATTCTTTGTTAAGAATTTATATTTATTAAGAGTCTGTTGTCCAAATTTGATAGTCAGATGCTTGATTTTTTTTATTACTAAGAATTCCGTATTTAAATTCGAGTTTTTGACATAAAAGATCAATTTCAAATCTGATTGATTCCGAATTTTGTTCCTTAAATTAAAATATTATTCCATTTTGAGTAAAATTCCGAAATTTAGAATACTTACAAGCTTTTCGCAAAACGTCTTTATCAAGATTTTCTCCGAACCAAACGATATGAGGCCTCAAAAGACCGCCACAGTCTTGCTTTTCACACCTGGGTAAATCTTCAACCGGAATATCCGACGACAAAGCCTTTGGATCAGGAGATCTTCAAAGAGGCTTCAATTAAACTTCTAAATTCATTCCTGATCGTCGAATGGAAATTAATGATAATCGGAGAGCAGAGTTGGGTAGTAACTTTGTTACAAGTAACATTGTTACTAAAAAGTTACGTTTTTTGTAGTAACTTTGAGCTTTAATTTCAGTTACTTTCTGATTTTTGCGTATCTCTTATTAAAATAACAAAACGAACAATTTTAAAATAACAGAATTTTTAAACAAATAGTTAAATTAGCAAAAAAATTATTGAATCTTCAACTGAAATTATCAATTTTTAAATGAAATAGTTTAATTTTGAACGAAAAATGCATTGTAATCTAAAATGATGGAATATTCAACTGGAATAGTTGCATTTTTATTTAAGCAAAATAAATTTTCAACTAAAAAAAAAAAATTTCACAAAATAGTTCAATTTCGTACCAAGGAGATGAATTTTCAATTGAACTGATGAATCTTAACAGCCATTATTTAATTTTAAAACAGAAATAGAATAGTTAAATTTTAGTTAAAAAAATTAAGAGAAAAAAAGGATTTTCAACAAAATGTATCAATTGTAAACCAAATTACCGAATTTTAAACTAAAATGATGAATTTTCAAACGGAGTAGTTTAATTTTAAAGAACAAAAAAATGAATTTTCAACTAAAATGAGGAAATATTCCAACTAGAATATTTGCATTTTTAGTTCAACAAACTGGAATTTTTACAACGATAAAAATGAATTAAAAAAACAGATAAATTTTGTAACTAGAAGATGAATTTTCAATGAAAATGATGAATGGTAACTGTCTTAAGTTCAATTTTGAAACAGAAATAGAATAGTTAAATTTTCAGTTAAAAAAAAACTAATGAAAAAACAGAAGAATTTTCAACAAAATATTTAAATTTTGATCCAAATTATACAATTTTCAACTGAAATTATGGATTTTCAAATGAAATACTCTAATTAAAAGAAAATTAATTTTTAATTAAAATGATAAAACTGAACTGAAATAGTTGCATTTTTAGTTAAACAAAATGAATTTTTAACAACAAAAAAACCAAATAAAAAAACAGACAAATTTTCTACTAAGGTGATGAATTTTCAATTGAACTGATGAATCTTAACAGCCATTATTTAATTTTAAAACAGAAATAGAATAGTTAAATTTTCAGTCAAAAAAATTATTTAAAAAAAAAAATTTTTCAACCAAATAGGTAAATTTTCTATCAAATTATTGAATCTTCTACTTAAATTATTAACATTAAAATGAATTACTTTAATTTTAAACAAAAAAATAAATTTTCAACTAAAATGATGAAATATTCCAGCTAGAATATTTGCGTTTTTAGTTAAACAAAATAAATTTTAAATTAAAAAAATTCCATTTTTAGTTAAACAAAATCAATTATCAACAAAAGAACGAAATTTTCAAAAGAACAGTGAAATTTTCTATCAAGAAGATGAATTTTCAATCAAACTGACGCATCTAAACTGTCATTGTTTAATTTTGAAACAAAAATAGAATAGTTAAATTTTCATGAAAAAAATTAATGAAAAAAATTTTTTTTTTACAAAATAGGTAAATTTTCAACGAAATTATTGAATTTTTAAATGGATTAGTTTAATTTAAAAAAAATGGATTTTCAACCAAAATGATGAAATATTCCAAATGGAATATTTGCGATTTTAGTTAAGCAAAATAAATTTTCAACAAACATGAAATTAATTTTAAAAAATTAATGAAAAAACAGATAAATTTTCTAACTGCGAGATAAACTTTCAATTAAACTGATGTATCTTAACTTTCTAAGTTTAGTTTTGAAATAGAAATAGCATAGTTAAATTTCAGTTTAAAAATTGAATAAATCATTCTTTTTAACAAAATAGTTAAATTTTGAACAAAATTACTGAATTTTTAACTAAAATTATGAATTTTCAAATGGCTTAGTTTAATTTTAAACCAAAAATGCATTTTTAATTCAGCAAAATAAATTTTCAACTAAATAAAATATATGAATTCTTCACAAAATAATTCAATTTTGTACCAAGACGATGAATTTTCTTTTAAACTGATAAATCTTAACTGTTATTTTTCAATTTTGAAACAGAAATAGAATAGTTGAATTTTCAGTGAAAAAATTAATAAAAAAAAAAAGAATTTTCAACAAAATAGGTCAATTTTTAGCCAAATTATTGAATTTTCAATTAAAATTATTAAAATGAAATACTTTAATTTTAAACAAAAAAAATGAATTTTCAACTAAAATGATGAAATATTCCAACTGGAATATTTGAGATTTTAGTAAAAAAAACTGAATTTTCAACAACGACAAAATTAGATTTTAAAAAACAGATCAATTTTATAACTAGGAGATTAATTTTAGATTTAACTTATAAATCTTAATTGGCAATTGTTCAATTTTGAACCAAAAATGGAAAAGTTACATTTTTGGTTAAAGAAATATATAATTTTCAACAAAATAGGTCAATTTTGAACAAAATTATTGAATTTTCAACTAAAATGATGAATTTTCTAAGGGAATAGTTTAATTTTAAACAAAAAAATTAATTTTCAACTAAAATGATTAAATATTCAACTGGAATAGTTGCATTTTAAGTTTAAAAAAACTATTTTTCATAAAAAAAAGAATGTTCAACAAAATATTTAAATTTAGACAATATTATACAATTTTCAACTAAAATTATGAATTTAAAAATAAAACATATCAATTCAAAAAAAGGAGTTTTTAAATAAAATGATGGAATATTCAACTGGTATAATTCCATTTTTAGCTAAACAAAATCAATTATCAACAAAAGAACGAAATTTTCAAAAGAACAGTGAAATTTTCTATCAAGGAGATGAATTTTCAATCAAACTGATGAATCTTAACTGCCATTGTTTAATTTTGAAACACAAATAGAATCGTTAAATTTTCAGTTAAAAAAATTACTTTAAAAAAAAGTAATAATTTTCAACCAAATTATTGAATTCTCAACTTAAAGATTAATTTCCAATTCAAATGATGAATCTTAATTTTTATAAGTTCAGTTTTGAAACAGAAATAGCATAGTTAAATTTGCGTTAAAAAAATTAATAAACATTTTTTTTTAACAAAATAGTTCAATTTTGAACCAAATTACTGAATTTTTAACTAAAATGATTAATTTTCAAATGGATTAATTTAATTTTAAACAAAAAATGCATTTTTAACTAAAATGATGGAATATTCAACTGATGAATCTTAACTGCCATTGTTTAATTTTGAAACACAAATAGAATAGTTAAATTTTCATAAAAAATAATTAATAAAAATTTTTTTTTAACAAAATAGGTAGATTTTCAACCGAATTATTGAATTGTTAAATGGATTAGTTTAATTGTAAACAAAAAAATGAATTTTCAACTAAAATGATGAAATATTCCAACGGAAATATTTTCGTTTTCAGTTAAACAAAAAGAAATTTTCAAATAAAAAAACATGAAATATTCCAAATGGAATATTTGCGATTTTAGTTTAACAAAATAAATTTTCAACAAAGATGAATTTTCAATTAAAGTGATTAATCTTAACTTTCTGAATTTAGTTTTGAAACAGAAATCGCATGGTTAAATTTATGTTAAAAAAATTAATAAATAATTCTTTTTAACAAAATAGTTCAATTTTGAACAAAGTTACTGAATTTTTAACTGAAATGATGAATTTTCAAATGGATTATTTTAATTTTAAACAAAAAAATGCATTTTTAACTATAATGATGGATTATTCAACTGGAATAGTTGCATTTTTAGTTGAGCAAAATGAATTTTCAAATAAAAAAATATGAATTTTTCACAAAATAATTCAATTTTGTACCAAGGAGACGAATTTTCTTTTAAACTGATAAATCTTAACTGTCATTGTTCAATTTTAAAACAGAAATAGAATAGTTAAATTTTCAGGAAAAAAATTAAGCACAAAAAAAGAATTTTATATAAAATAGGTAAATTTTGAACCAAATTATGGAATTTTCAAATGGAATAGTTTAATTTTAAACAAAGTTATGCATTTTCAACTAAAATGATGAAATATTCAACTGGAATAGTCGCATTTTAAGTTAAACAAAATGAATTTTCAACAAGAACAAAATTAATTTTCATGAAACAGATCAATTTTCTACGAAGGAGATGAATTTTCAATTAAACTGATGAATCCTAACTCGCGTCGTTCAATTTTTGAACCCAAAATGTAATAGTTAAATTTTTATGTAAAAAAATTAATTTTTATCAAACAAATTTTTTTTAACAAAATATTTAAATTTTGAACCAAATTATAGAATTTGCAACTGAAATTATGAATATTAAAATGCAATACTTTAATTTGAAACAAAAAGAATAATTTTCAACTAAAATGATGAAATATTCCAAATGGAATGTTTGCGATATTAGTCAAACAAAATATTTAATTTTTCACTTTAAAAAATGAATAAAAAAAAAGAATTTTCATCAAAATAGGTCAATTTTCAGCCAAATTATTGAATTTTCAACTGAAATCATGAACATTAAAACAAAATACTTTAATTTTAAACCTAAATATGAATTTTCAACTAAAATGATAAAATATTCCAACTGGAATATTTCCGTTTTTAATTAAAGAAAAATAGTTTTCAACTAAAATGATGAAATATTCCAACTGGAATACTTGTGATTTTAGTTCAACAAAATATTTAATTTTTCACTTAAAAAAATGAATGAAAAATAAGAATTTTCAACAAAATAGGTCAATTTTCAGCTAAATTATTTAAATTTCAACTGAAATCATGAACATTAAAATGAAATACTTTAATTTTAAACAAAAAAAATGAATTTTCAAATAATTCTTTGTTAAAAAAATTAATTAAAAAAATATATAATTTTCAACAAAATAGGTAAATTTTGAACAAAATTATTGAATTCTCAACTAAAATGATGAATTTTCAAAGGGAATAGTTTAATTTTAAACAAAAAAATTAATGAATCTTAATTTGTATCATTAAATTTTTGACCCAAAATGGAATCGTTAAATCTTTAGTTAAAAAAATTAATTTAAAAAAAAAAAAAGAATTTTTAACAAAATATTTAAATTTGGACCAAATTATACAATTTTCAGCTAAAATTATGAATTTTTAAATGAAACATTTTTATTAAAAAAAAGGAATTTTTAAATGAAATGATGGAATATTCAACTGGAATAGTTCCATTTTTAGTTAAACAAAATAAATTATCAACAAAAGAACGAAATTTTCAAAAGAACTATGAAGTTTTCTATCAAGGAGATGAATTTTCAATTAAACTGATGAATCTTAATTGACATTGTTCAATTTTGAACAAAAAATGGAAAAGTTAAAGTTTTTGTTAAAAAAATAAATTTTTAAAATATATATAATTTTCAACAAAATAGGTAAATTTTGAACAAAATTATTGAATTGTCAACTAAAATGATGAATTTTCAAAGGGAATAGTTTAATTTTAAACAAAAAAATTTATGAATCTTAATTTGTATCATTCAATTTTGAACCCAAAATGGAATAGTTAAATCTTTAGTTAAAAAAATTAATTTAAACAACAAAAAAAAAGATTTTCAACAAAATATTTAAATTTGGACCAAATTATACAATTTTCAGCTAAAATTACGAATTTTTAAATAAAACATTTCTATTAAAAAAAAGGAATTTTTAAATGAAATGATGGAATATTCAACTGGAATAGTTCCATTTTTAGTTAAACAAAATAAATTATCAACAAAAGAACGAAATTTTCAAAAGAACTATGAAATTTTCTATCAAGGAGATGAATTTTCAAT
Source organism: Belonocnema kinseyi (assembly GCF_010883055.1). NCBI lineage: Eukaryota > Metazoa > Arthropoda > Insecta > Hymenoptera > Cynipidae > Belonocnema > Belonocnema kinseyi. The sequence goes on from NC_046660.1 coordinate 60,923,882, forward strand.
AAAACTGATGCATCTAAACTGTCATTGTTTAATTTTGAAACACAAATAGAATACTTAAATTTTCATGAAAAAAATTAATGACAAATTTTTTTTTTAACAAAGTAGGTATATTTTCAACCAAATTATTGAATTTTTAAATGGATTAGTTTAATTTGAAAAAATGGAATTTCAACCAAAATGATGAAATATTCCAACTGGAATTTTTGTGTTTTTAGTTAAACAAAATGAATTTTCAACAACGATAAAAATTTGTTTAAAAAACAGATAAATTTTGTAACTAGGAGATGCATTTTCAATTAAACTGATGAATCTTAACTTTCTAAGTTTAGTTTTTAAACAGAAATAGCATAGTTAAATTTCAGTTAAAAAAATGAATAAATAAACAAAAAAATGAATTTTCAACTAAAATGATGAAATATTCCAACTGGAATATTTGCGTTTTTAATTAAAGAAAATTGATGTTCAACTAAAATGATAAAATATTCCAATTGGAATAATTGAGATTTTAGTTAAGAAAAGTGAATTTTCAACCCTGACAAAATTAATTTTTTTAAGCAGATAAATTTTATAACTAGAAGATAAATTTTCAATTAAACTGATGAATCTTAATTGGCATTGTTCAATTTTGAACAAAAAATGGAAAATTTAAATTTGTTGTTGAAAAAAATAAATTAAAAAAATAATAATTTTCAGCAAAACAGACCAATTTTGAATAAAATTATTTAATTTTCAGAGGGAATAGTTTAATTTTAAACAAAAAAAATAATTTTGAACTAAAATGTTTAAATATTCAACTGAAATGGTTGCATTTTAAGTTAAAAAAAATATATAATTTTCAACAAGAACCAAGGAGATGAATTTTCAATTAAACTAATGAATATTAACTCGTATCGTTCAATTTTAAGCCCAAAATGGAATAGTTAAATCTTCAGATAAAAAAATTAATTTTCATTAAAAAAAAAAAGAATTTTCAATAAAATATTTTAATTTGGATCAAATTATACAATTTTCAACTGAAATTATGAATTTTAAAATGAAATACTTCAATTAAAAAAAAGGAATTTTTAAATAAAATGATGGAATATTCAACTGGAATAGTTCCATTTTTAGTTAAACAAAATAAATTATCATCGAAACAACGAAATTTTCAAAAGATCAGTGCAATTTTCTATCAAGGAGATAAATGTTCAATTAAACTGATGAATCTTAACTGTCATTGTTTAATTTTGAAACACAAATATAATAGTTAAATTTTCATTGAAAAAAATTAATAAAAAATTTTTTTTTAACAAAATAGGTAAAGTTTCAACCAAATTATTGAATTTTTAAATGGATTAGTTTAATTTTAAACACAAAAAAAGTGAATTTTCAAACAATATATATGATGGAATATTCCAACTAAAATATTTGTGTTTTTAGATAAACAAAATGAATTTTCAACAACGACAAAAATTAATTTAAAAAAAAGAGATAAATTTTGTAACTAGGAGATGACGGATTTTAAATTGATATACTTTAATTTAAAAAAAAAAAGAATTTTTAACTAAAATTATGAGAATAACTGGAATTGTTGCTTTTTTGTTAAACAAAATGAATTTTCTAACACAAAATTAATTTTTACACAACCGATAAATTTTGTACCAAGAAGATTAATTTTTGGTTCAAAAAATTAATTTAAAAAAAAAAGAAATTTTCAACAATACAGTTAAATTTTCAACCAAACTATTGAATTTTCAACTAAAATGATGAATTTTGAAATGGAATAGTTTAATTTTAAATGAAGAAATGCATTTTAAACTAAAATAATGAAATATTCAACTGAAATAATTTTATTTCTATTTAAACAAAATGAATTCATCACTAAAAAAATTAATTTTACACAAAATAGTTAAATTTTGAACCAAGTTATTGAATTTTCAACTAAAATGTCAAATTTTCAAATGGAATAGTTTAGTTTTAAAAAAAGAAATATATTTTGAATTAAAATGATGGAAAATTCAACTGGAATAGTTTTATTTTTGTTTAAAGAAAATGAAATTATAACTAAAAAAAAATAATTTTCCACAAAATAGTTAAATTTTCTACCGAGGAGACGAATTTTCAATTAAAATGCTGAATCGCAACTGGCCTAGTTCAATTTTGAAACAGAAATAAAATACACAGTTAAATTTTCAGTTAAAAAAATTATTTAAAAAAACAAGAATTTTAACAAAATAGTTAATTTTGCAAACAAATTATTGAATTTTCAACTGAAATAATAAATTTTTTAATGTAATAGTTTCATTTTAAACAAAAAAAATGAATTTCTAACTAAAATAATGAAATATTCAACGGAAATATAATTGTTAAATTTTCAGTTAAAAAAATTAATTGAAAAAAAAATCCAATAAAATAGGTACATTTTTAACCAAATTATTGAATTTCCGACTAAAATGATGAATTTTTCATTGGAATGGTTTAATTTTTAATCATAAAATACCTGCATTTTAAACTAAAAAAGATGAATTTTCAACAAAAAATTGAATTGTGTAATTCAGCAAAACAGGTGAATTTTCAACTCAAATAATGGAATATTCAGCTAGAAATTTTTTTTAAGTTTCAGTTGAAAAAACAATTTATAGCAAAATAAACAAAAAATTTTAAATAGGTTAATTTTCAATAGAGTTCAATGATAAAGTAAAATTTTTACGTAAAAAAATTAATTTTCACAATATAGAAAAACAACTGATTCTCAAAAAAGTAGTTAAACATTTAACCGGAGAGATGCATTATAAATTAAATTGAAAATCTCTAACAAAAAAGGTAAATCTTTAACAAACAAAATTATTTTTAAAAAAATAGTTGGACTTTCAACCAAAAAATTAATTTGCTTTTAAAAAAGAATAATTTTCATATCAAAAAGATCAATTTTAAACTAAAGACTTGAACTTTTAACTAAAAGATAAATTTTTAAATAAATTTATAAATATTTAACTAGAATACTTGGATTTTTAACCTAAAAGAAGGATCTTTTTAAAATGAATAAGATTAATTTGCAAAGAAAAATATAATTTTATGCGAAAAAAAATTTTCAACGAAATTTAATGAATTTTCAATTGAAAAAGACAAATTTGCATGGAAATATTTGAAATTTCAACAAGAAAAAATCGAGTTTAAAAAAAATGGACATTTAAATTTTCAGTTGAATGTAACTACTTGGTTGAAAATCAACGTATTTTTTCCAAAATTCAACTATTTTGGTAGGAAATTTAAATAAATGCTTTGAAAAGTAACTTTTTTGTTTCAAAACTTATCTCTTTTCTATGAAAATTGACACTTTTGTTGAAAATTCTTCTTTTTTGGTTGAAAATTCATGTCTTTTTTCATCAACTTAATTATTTTTGTAAAAAAATTCATTTATCTGCTTGAAAAGTAACTTTTTTGTTAAAACTTTGTATTCTTTGTTCAAAAATGCAACTTTCTTGTAGTAAAATTGGTTTTTTTCGCTTAAAAATTTAAAAAATTTAGAATCTTTTTTTCAGTCTTTGTTAAAAACAATTTGTTTGTTTTTGCTGTATTTATTTTTAAATTATGTTTTTATGAATTATCATCTTAGTTATTTTATTTTTAGATTACAAAATTAAAAATGTGAAAAAAGTAACTTTTTAACTATTTAAAAAAAAATTAGTTACTCAAAAAAGTAACTTGCGCAACACATAAATTTCCAAACTATAATAATGAGTCTTTAATAAAAAAATTAATTTTGAACAAAATAGTTGAAATTTCGACAAAAAAAAGATTAGTTCTAAGCCAAAAAATGAAATAGTTATATTTTAAGTTGAAAAATTAATTTTTAACAAAAAAAGACCGATTTTCAACAAAATACATCAACTTTCAACTATAATTATGAATTTTTATTAGAAAAAAATTATTTTGAATAAAACAGTTAAATTTTTGTGAATCTTCGTTTAAATCAATTTTGAACAAAATAATTGTATTTTTAACTCCAAAGATAAATTTTTAATCCTTAAGATTAATTCTCTACCCAAAAAGACGAATTTTCAACTATGATGGTGAATCTTCGATAAAAAAAAAATTAATTTTGAACCAAATATTTGAATTATCGACGAAAAAAATTAATTTTCAACAAAGAAGATTAATGTTCTGCTAAAAAGACAAACTTTTAAGAATATGCATATGTTTTTTTTTAAATATTTTCAGTTAAAAAATAATTTTCAATAAAATATATGAATTTTGAACTATAATGATAAACTTTCAATAAAAGAAAAAATTAATTTTGAAAAAAATACTTAAAATGTTCGACAAAGAAGAAAGATTTTCGAACCCTAAAGATTAATTTTCTGCAAAAAAGACGAATTTTCAAAAAAATGCATAAATTTACTACTAAAACGAAAAATAAAAATAACTTTCAATGAAAAGTAGAAGTTATATTTTCAGTTAAAAAATTACTTTGAGGAAAATATATGAAATTTAAAATATATCAGTGAATCCTAAATAAAAAAAATTAATTTCGAACCAAAAATAAAAATAAATGCCAACGAAAAATGGAATAGTTATATTTTCAAATGAACAAATTAATTTACAAGAAAATATATGAATTTGAAAATATCATAACGAATCATTAAAAAAATTAATTTTTAACCAAATATTTGAATTTTCGACTGAAAAAGTGAATTTTCAACAAAGAAAATCTACAAAAAAAGACAAATTTCCGACAAAATGCATGAATATGCAACTAAAAAAGATAAATTTTTAACGAAAAATGGAATATTTATATTAACAGTTGAAAAATTTATTTTTAAGAACAACAAAAAATACGAATTAAAAAAAATAGTTTTGAAGAAAATAGTTAAATTTTGGAGGAAAAAGATGAATTTTCAGCCCCAGATTTCAATTTTCTACCAAAAAATAAGAATTGTCAATAAATTTCCATCTTTATTCGTGAACCTTTGATCGAAAAATATTAATTTTAAGCCAAATATTTAAATTTTTACCAAAAAAATCAATTTTCAAAAAAAGAATAATTTTATTCTAAGAGCAACATTTTAAAGAATAATTATAAATTTTTTATAATATTTTCAGTTAAAAAAATTAGTTTTTAATAAAATATATGAATTTTTATCTATAATCATAAATTTTCAATGCAAAAACGAGTTTTGAACAAAATATGTGAATTTACGACAAAGAAAAATAATTTTTAACCATAAAGATTAATTTTCTAAAAAAAAGACGAATTTTCAACAAAATGCATGAATTTGAAACTAAAACAAAAAATAAATGCCAACAAAAAATGGAAGTTACACTTTCAAATAAAAAAATTGTTTTACAACAAAATATATTTTGAACAAAATATTTGAATTTTCGAATAAAAAGATGAATTTTCAACAAAGAAGATGAATTTTATGTCAAAAAAGAAAAGTAAAATTTTATGTTGAAAATTCATATTTTCAGTTTGAAAATGCAACTTTTTTGTCGAAAATTAGTCTTTTTGGCTTAAAAATTAAACAATCCTTCTTTTTTTAAATCCAACTTTGATTTTTAAGCAAAATATTTTTTGCTAAAAATAATATAAACTACGAAAATTTTCTTAAAAATTAATTTTTTCTGTTGAAAATTCAAATTTATTATTACTTATTTTCAACAAAAAAGATCAATTCTAAACTAAAAAAAAAAGTCCAACAAAAAATTGAATGGTTCTATTTTAAGTTGAAAATTAATTTTTAACGAAAAAAGGACGAATTTTCAACAAAATACACGAATTTTCAATTATAATGATAAATGTGCATTAAAAAAACAATTTTGAACAAAATAATTGAATTTTCAACCCAAAAGATAAATTTTCAATCCTTAAGATTAATTTTCTACCAAAAAAGTTGAATTTTCAACTATGATGGTGAATCTTCGATAACAAACAAAATGAATTTTGAACCAAATATTTGAATTTTCGACTCAAAAAATAAATTTCCAACAAAGCAGATTAATTTTATGCTAAGAAAGACAAATTTTTAAGAATAAGCATATTTAAAAAAATATATTTTCAGTTAAAAAATTAATTTTCAATTGAATATATTAATCTGTAACTAAAATAATAAGTTTGCAAAAAAAATGTATTTTGACCAAAATAGTTGAATTTGCGAGGAAGAAAAAGAATTTTTTACACTAAAGATTAACTTTCTACAAAAAAAGAAGAATTTTCAACAAAATGCATGAATTTGCAACTACAAAAGATAAATAAAAATAAATGTCAATGAAAAATGGAATAGTTATATTTTCCGACAATAATAATAATAATAATGAATTATAAATAAAAACAAATTAATTTTAAACCAAATATTTAAATTTGCGGCTAAAAGGGTGAATTTTCAACAAAGACGATTAATTTCATGACAAGAAAGACAAATTTTTAATAATATGCATAATTTTTTTTTTGTATTTTCAGTTAAAAAATTAATTTTCAATAAAATACATAAATTTGTAACTATAATGTTAAATATTAAAAACAATGAATTTTCAACAAAATAGTTGAATTTTCTGTAAAGAAATAATAATTTTTAACCCTACAGATTTATTTTCTACAAAAAAAAACGAATTTTCAACAAAATGCATGAATTTGCAACAAAATAAAAAATTTCAATGAAAAATGCAATAGTAATATTTTCAGATAGAAAAATTAATTTAGAAAAAAATATATGAAGTTCAAAATATAGTAATAATGAATCATAAATAAAAGAAATTAATTTTAAACCAAATATTTGAATTTTTAACTAAAAATACGAATTTTGAACAAAGAAGATAATTATAATACCAATAAAGAAAAGTAACATTTTAAAAATTTAGCTAAAAATTCGGCTTTTTCGCTTTAAAATTTATATATTTAGGTAAACAAATTTTTTATTTTTGTTGGTTGAGAATTTAACTCTTTTGTTGTAATTTAGTTTTATTGACGAGAAAACTTCACTAATTTAAAAAAAATGCAGTGCTTTGGTTGAAGATTCACAATTTTAATTTATAATTTATAAAATTAATTTATTAATAAAACTTTGTATTACAATTAAAATAATTTTAGTTCAAAATTCACCCCTTTTGTTGACAATGTAACCATATTGTTTCAAATTCTTTTTATTTTCAGGGGTAGAAAATTCAAATATTTTGGTAAACTATTTGGTTCAAAGTTAACTTTTTTCTTAGAAATTTAACTCTTTCCTTGAAAATTCGTTTTTTTTTTGCTTGAATATTGAACTACTTTTTTTAAAAATTCAGTTATTTGTTTGACGATTCATAATTTTAGTTTAAAGTACATCTCTTTGATCGTAAATGTATTCAAACGTAGAAAATTTAAATAATTTTGTAGAAAATTGAACTCTTTGCTTAGAGAAAATTCACTTATTTGTTGGGAATTTACCCCTTGTTTGAAAATTTGTTTTTTTCTGTTATTATTTAAATTTTAGATCATAAAATTAAGGATGTGGAAAAAGTAACTTTTTAAATACTTTTTTAAAAATATTTACTCAAAAAAAAGAGAATTTCGAATTATAATGATGAATATTCAATAAAATAATTATTTTGAACAAAATAGTTAAATTTTCGAGAAAAAATATAAATTCTAGAGAGAAGAAAAATTTTAACCAAAATGAATGTTGAAAAATTAATTTTTAACCAAAAAAAGACGAATTTTCAACAAAATAAAACTTTCAACTATAATTATGAAATTTTATCAGAAAAGAAATGGTTTGAACAAAATAGTTACATTTTTGACAAATCCTCGTTCCAATTTTAAAAAATTGCATCCAAAAATAGAACAGTTATATTTTCTGTTGAAAAATTAATTTTTAACAAAAACAAAAACGAATTTTTAACAAAAGGAATGAATTTGCAACTAAAACAAAAAATAAATGTCAATGAAAAATGGAATAGTACAATTTTCAGATAATAAATTTAATTTACAACAAAATATATGAATTTGAAAATATAATAATGAATAATGAATAAAAAAAAACAAATTTTGAACCAAATATTTGAATTTTCGACTAAAAAGATGAACTTTCAACAAAAAAGATTAATTTTCTACAAAAAAGACAAATATTCAACAAAATGCATGAAGTTGCAACTAAATAGGATAAATTTTTAACGAAAAATGGAATAGTTATATTAACAGTTGAAAAATTAATTTTTAACGAAAGAAAATATGCATTTTCAACAAACAAACAAATTCATTTTGAAGAAAATAGTTGAACTTTTGAGTAAAAAGATGAATTTTCAGCCCTAGATAACAATTTTCTACCAGGAAAGCAGCATTTTCAATAAAATGCAAAAATTTCCATCTGTAGTGGTAAATATTTGACAGAAAAGGTATTAATTTTAAACGAATTATTCGAATTTTCGACTGTAAAAATGAATTTTCAACCAAGAAGATTAATTTTATACTAAGAACGACAAAATTTTTTAAAATATGTATAAATTTTTAATATATCTTTAGTTAAAAAAATTAATTTTCAATAAACTATATGAATTCTTAGCTAAAATTATAAATCTTCAATAAAAAAAATGAATTTTTAAACAAAATAGTTACATTTGCGACAATTTGAAAAGAATTTTTAATTATAAATATTAATTTTTAACAAAATATTTGGATTTTCGACTAAAAAGGTGAATTTTCAACAAAGAAGATTAATTTTATGTTTAGAAAGACAACACTTTTAAGAATATGCATATATTTAAAAAATATTTTTAGTTAAAACATTTATTTTCATTAAAATGCATGAACTTTTAGCTTTATGGATAAATCTTCAATAAAAAAATGGATTTTAAACAAAATAGTTGAATTTACAACAATTTGAAAAGAATTTTTTAATATAAATATTAATTTTCTACCAAAAAGACGAATTTTTAACAAAATGCATGAATTTGCAACTAAAACAAACAAAAAATATAAATTTCAACGAAAAATGGAATAGTTATAACTGTAAATAAAGAATCATAAATAAAAAAAATTAATTTTGAACCAAATATTTGAATTTACGACTAAGAAAATTATTTTCAACAAAGACGATTAATTTTCTACAAAAAAGACAAATTTTCAACAAAATGCATGAATTTTCAAACAAAAAAAAATTCATTTTGAAGAAAATGGTTGAATTTTTGACGAAATAGATGAATTTTCAGCTGCAGATATCATTTTCTACCAAAAAAGAATAATTTTCAATAAAATGCATAAATTTCCATCTGTAGTGGTAAACCTTTGATAGAAAAAGTATTAATTTTAAACGAATTGTTCGAATTTTCGACTTTTTTAAAAAGATGTATAAATTTTTAATATATCTTTAGTTAAAAAAATTAATTTTCAATAAACTATATGAATTCTTAGCTAAAATTATAAATCTTCAATAAAAAAAATGAATTTTGAACAAAATAGTTGAATTTGCGACAATTTGAAAAGAATTTTTAATTATAAATATTAATTTTCTACAAAAAAGACGAATTTTTAACAAAATGCATGAATTTGCAACTAAAACTAAAAATAAAAATAAATATCAACGAAAAATGGTTTAGTTATCATTTTAAATAAAGAAATTTATATAAAACAAAATATATGAATTTGAAAATATAATAACGAATCATAAATTTAAACAAATTAATTTTTAACAAAATATTTGGATTTTCGACTAAAAAGGTGAATTTTCAACAAAGAAGATTAATTTTATGTTTAGAAAGACAACATTTTTAAGAATATGCATATATTTTTTAAATATTTTTAGTTAAAATATTTATTTTCATTAAAATGCATGAACTTTTAGCTTTAAGGATAAATTTTCAATACAAAAAAATGGATTTTAAACAAAATAGTTGAATTTGCGACAATTTGAAAAGAATTTTTAATCATAAATATTAATTTTCTACAAAAAAAGATGAATTTTTAACAAAATGCATGAATTTTCAACTAAAACTAAAATTAAAAATCAATGTCAACGGAAAATGGAATAGTTAAAATTTTAAATAAAAAATTAATTTACAACGAAATATAAGAATTTGAAAATATAATAACGAATCATAAATAAAAAAAATAATTTTGAACCAAATATTAGAATTTTCGACTAAAAAAATTATTTTCAATAAAGACGATTAATTTTCTACAAAAAAGACAAATTTTCAACAAAATGCATGAATTTTCAAACAAAAAAGATTAATTTTGAAGAAAATAGTTGAATTTTTGATGAAAAAGATGAAGTTTCAGCTCCAGATATCAATTTTCTACCAAAAAAGAATAATTTTTAATAAAATTCATAAATCTCCAATTGTAGGGGTGAATCTTTGATAGAAAAAATATTAATTTCTAACTAAATATTTGAATTTTCGACAGAAAAGATGAATTTTCAACAAAGAAAATTAATTTTATGTTTAGAAGGATAACATTTGTAAGAATATGCATACATTTTTAAAATATTTTTAGTTTACAATTTTTGACCATAAAGATTCATTTTCTACAAAAAATATTACGAATTTTCAACAAAATGCATGCATTCGCAAATGGAATAGTTATATTTTCAAATAAAAAATTACTTTTCAAGAAAATATATGGATTAAAAAATATATTAATGAATCATAAATTTAAAAAAACTTAATTTTGAATCAAAAACTTGAATTTTTTGTTGAATTTTACAGAAAATTGGCTTAAATTTTAAACAATTTATAGAAAATCTGTTTTCATTCTTGGTTAAAAATTTTTATTTCCAAAAATTTATAACTTCTATTCAACAAAATCTCTTTCCTTTTTTAGTTGAAAATTTAAATATTTGTGTGGAAAATTTGTTTGAGGATTCAGCTTTTCTGTTGAAAATTCATTTTTCTTTAGTTTGTATCTAACTTTGATTTTAAATTAAAATCTTTTTCGGTTGAAATAATATAAATTTTCTTCAAATTACTTTAAAAATTGATTATTTTTGTTGAAAACTCATGTTTTTTTTTATTAACCAATTTTTTCTTTAAATTTCACCCTTTTGTTAAAATTAATTTTTTTTGTCGTGGAAAATTTAACAACTTTTTTTTTTAATTTAGTCGTTTGTTTGAAGATTTATAATTTTAATTTTTAATATAATAATAAAGTATAATTTACAATTTATAAATATAATAAAAAATTTTTAATTAGAATTTTAAATTATAGTTTAAAGAATTTTAGTTTAAAACTCATCCCTTTTGTTGAAAAAGTAACAATTTTGTTTGAAATTATTTTTCTTCTTTGGGGTAGAAAATTCAAATATTTTGGCAGAAAATCAAACTATTTGTTTACAGAAAATTAACTTTTTGTTGGGAATTTAACCCTTGTTTGAAATTTCGTTTTTTTCTGTTGTATTTATTTTTAAATTACGTTTTTATGAATTAACATCTTAGTTATTTTAATTTAAAAATAATAAAATCAAGGGATTGAAAAAAGTAATTTAAAAAAAAAGTTGCTTACCCAACGCTGTGAAATAATAAAAAAAAAATTCGATACTTACCCTTTTCCTTCCAAAGCTGGACAAATCGGAAGAGATTCATTTTGTTCGACATTTTTGCATTTCGTACATCGAGTTTTGTAGAGTGAACCGTGAAGTTCCAAAACATTCTCAGCACCTGCTCTTTGATGAAGTCCATCTATATTTTGTGTCACTATCGAAACAATTTTGTTTTCCTTGGATAATCTTTTTTGAAATTCTGCAATTGCTTCATGAGCCTGCAGTTAATTTTTCGCAATTAAAATATTTCAGTATCTAAGAAAAAAGATTAATTTTTTTCGAAAATTTATAAATTTTATAAATTTAATGAAATTTTATAAAAAATTTTATAAACATATTTTTGCATTTAGAAATGAAGAAAGTTTTTCTATTTAAGGGCAAAAATAATTTTTATTGAAAAAAGGAAACTTATGAACAAGGTATTACCTATTTGTTTTTTCAAAGTTTTTTACATTTGAATTCGAGCTAAAATTAGAACTAATTAAGAAAAAAAAAATTAAATTCCAGCCGGTTGCATTTTTGAATAAAAATATTAAATTTGTACCAAAAGAGAAGAATTTTAAATAAAGTTCATTAATTTTCAAGCGAAAAGTTAAAATTTTGACCAAATTGTTGAAATCTTAAAAAAAAACTTTTTATTATCTTAAGACCATGTAAATCCTGAAAAAGCTTCAAAAGTTTATTTTAAAATCTTCAAAAATCTTCATTTTATTTTGATCTATTTAAAATCTTTTCAGATTTTAAATTACTTTTTGAACTGTTTTCGAATGTTTTAAATATTTTAAAAAATGATTTGAATTTTTAGTGAAAATTCTTAAAAATTAAAAAAGAAAAAAAAATCATGAATTTGAAACTAAACAAATAAAAATAAATTTTAACGAAAAATGGAATAGTTATACTTTTAGATAAAAAAATTAATTTTAAATGAAATATTTAAATTTTCGACTAAAAAGATGAATTTTCAATAAAGAAGGCTAATTTTTATGTCAAGAAAGACAGAATTTTGAACAAAATGCATGAATTTGCGAAGAAAAAAAAAGTGTTCCACGAAAAATTGAATTTATTAATAGTTAAAAAATAAATTGTTAACCAAAAGAAAGACAAATGTTTAAGAAAATACATGAATTTTACAATTTAAAAAAATTAATTGTCGACAAAATCGTTGAATTTTCAACGAAATGTATGAATTTTAAAGTAAAAAATATAACTTATTCAAACAAAAATGGAATAGTCATATTTTCGGTTAAATAATTAATTTTTTACTAAAAAAACACAAAAAATTTTCAACATAATAGCTAAATTTGTAACCATAGAAATTAATTTTCAACAAAATAGAGGAATTTCAAACTATAATAATAATAATTCTTCAATAAAAAAAATTAATTTTGGTCAAAATAGTTGAATTTTCGAGAAAAAAGACGAATTCTAAATTGAGAAAAAAAGATGATTATCCAAAAATGGAATAGTTATATTTGAGGTTGAAAGATTAATTTTTAACAAAAAAGTCGATTTTTTGAACGAAATGCATGAATTTTCAAATTAAAAAATAATATTGCAAACAAACATGGAAGTTATATTTTTAGTTAAATAATTAATTTGTAACTAAAAAAAACTACGAACTTACAGAAAAATAGCTCAATTTTCAACAAAGAAATTAATTTTTAACAAGATAAAACAATTTCCAACTATAATAATGAATCTTCAATTTAAAAAATTAATTTTGAACCAAATATTTTAATCTTCGATCAAAACGATTAATTTTCAACAAAGAAGATTAGTTTTATGATAAAAAAGTAGAATTTTCAAAAAATGCATAAATTTTCAAATAAAAAATTATTGCAAAAAAAATGATTTTATATTTTTAGACAAATAATTAATTTTAAACTAAAAAAAACTACAAAGTTTCAACAAAACAGCGCAGCAATTTTTAACCAAAGAAATTAATTTGCACCAAAATACACGAATTTCCAACTATGGTAATAATTCTTTAATATAAAAATTAATTTTTGCCAAAATAGTTGAATTTTCGAGAAAAATGAGAAATTCTTAGCTGAGAAAAAAAATATTCAACCAAAAATGGAATATTCTCAGTGGAAAAATCAATTTTTCACAAAAAGCAAGAAGAATTTTCAACAAAATACATGAATTCTTAATTTAATAAAAAATTAGTTTTTAACAAAATAGTTAAATTTTTGACAAATCCTCGTTAAAATCCATGAATTTTCTATTTCATAAAAAATTGCAAATAAAAATAGAAAAGTTATATTTTCATATAAAAAGTTCAGTTTTAACCAAAATAAAAACGAATTTTCAACAAAATACAAAAATTTTCAATAATAATAATAAATGAACATTTGAAAAAATTAATTTGGCAGGAAATAGATGAATATTCAACCCAAAAGATGGATTTTCAATCCTAAAGATTAATTTTCTACCAAGAAAGACGAATTTTTAACGAAGAAGATTAATTTTATAATAAAACAAATTTTTAAGAGTATGCATAATTTAAAAAATATTTTTCATTTAAAAAATCAATTTTTACCAATAATGATAAATCTTCAATAAAAAAAAAAAGAAATTTTAAACAAAGTAGTTGAATTTAAAAATCTGATAATGAATCATAAATAAAATAAAATAATTTTGAATCAAATATTTGAATTTTCGACTAAAATGATGAATTTCCAACAAAGAAGATTAATTTTCTACAAAAAACAAGACAAATTTCCAACAAAATGCATGAATTTGCAACTGAAAAAAGATCAATTTTGAACGAAAAAGGAAATAGTCCTGCGTAAGTTTGAGGTTATGTCACGGGGCAAATAGCTTTTAAAACGTTGAAAAAATGTAAATATTAGAAATAATTTAAATATATTTCGAAATATTAAATTTATAAAGAATACCTTGTTGGGTTTCGCCTGTGCTGCAACAGTTCGTCGATATTCATAGAATTCCCAAACCAAGGATGGATTAGATGCAAAAACTTCTGGAGTAGCAAGACTTTGGGCCTGGTATTTTCTCCAAAATCCACCCGCTCCCCGAAAAGTTGGAATTCCAGATTCAGCAGAAATACCACTGCCAGTCAAAATTAAAACATTTTTTGCATTCAAAAGAGTTTCCCGAAACGACTTCATTATGTTCGTATTTCTCTTGATTCTCTCGACTTCAATGAAATTTTATAGCTTTGTCATGCTTTTAAAAAGTTAAAAAAATTTCCACAATTACATAATGCGAAATTTGAATACAAAAAGACGGAAAATTGTTCGTATCAACCTCAATGTTTTGACTTTTGACACTTCCGGTAATAATAATAGACGAAACCTAACATTGACTAAGTTTGAAATGCTGCGCCATCTCTGAGTTAAAATCTGAACTCTTTGATCGAACAAGGTGTTCAAAAAATTATTTTAAAATTTTAATATTTATTTGAATTTTTGAGTAAAAAATGTATTAATAGGATCAGAATTACGTCCCATAATAAATATGGTCACTCATGGATAATCATGGAAAAGCTTTTCCTCATTTCCTGATATTCAGAATTTAAAGAAAATTGCTCTTTATATGAACTGAAAGTCAGATAACACCACTTGTGAGAAAGTGTCAGAAACTCTAAATTTCTAAAAACGCTTTAATAGGTGAATTTACTCAGTTTTATGCATAATTTTATTTTTTATGCAATAAGGACAACACGCATATTTTTGTTTGTGTTTCTTATTTCTTATAATTTACAGAAATTTGCAGAGTTTCAACAAAATATTGAATCAATTCAAATCAGTCCCGCATAATGCGACCGTAAGTGGCATAAGGTGAAACTACGTTGTAAAATCCCCTACCTTATCGACAGAAAAACTCGTCAGTAAATTACCCTCTCATTTGGTAACTGGGAGCATCCTTATTTTCATTATTTTCCTTTACAATGATTAGAAATAATTTATTGAATTCATTTTGATTCTCATATTATTGATTTATTGAATTGGTTTCTTATTTCAAACAAATTTTAAATAAAAATAAAATTGAGAGCATCTGATAGTCACTTAGAAACTTACCATTCGAGCCAGTACGTTTCTGACGTTTTTTACTTTTTTCAAATTTTTCAAAAAAGATGAGTGCAAGATGAGTCTGAAAATATAAGTACACCAAAGATATTATTACACCTCCTGAAAAAGATTAAGATTTACCAAAAGAAAATTTTTTTTGTCATGTTGTAAAATCCCCTGCCTTATTGACGAAAAAACTCGTCGGTAAATTATTCTCTCAATTGGTAATTGGCAAACATCCCTATTTTTAAACATTTCATTTACAATCATTAAAAATAATTTATTGAAATAATTTTGATAATCACATTATTAATTTATTGCATTGGTTATATATTTTCAACAAAATTTGAAATCAATTAAAATTGAGAGCATCTGATAGCTGATAGTTACTTGGATACTTACCATAAGATCCATTACGTTTCTGACTTTCCTCAAATATTTTTCACAGTTTTAAATTTTTTTATCGAAACTTTAAAAAGTGTTAAATAACCTAATAATGAACGTATGGAAACTGTTCTTAATAAAAAATTAAAGTTAATTCCTGCCTTACCGACCTGATATTTTAATTCAATTTTTCCAAAAAGATGAGTGCACGATCAGTCTAAAAAGACTCCTAAAAAAGATTAAGATTTACCAGAAGAACAAAACATTTTGTTATTTTGTAAAATCCCCTACCTTATCGATAAAAGAAATCGTCGGTAAGTTACCCTCTTAATCGATAACTCAGAATAACCCGTATTCTTATCATTTTTATTTACCATTTTTAAAAATAATTTATTCAATTTAGTTTTATTCTTATATTATTGATTTATAATGTTGGTTATTTCTTTGAAACAAATTTTAAGTCAATTTTAATTAAGGGCAGGTTTTTATTTATTAATTACCATACGAGCCAGTACGTTTCTCCAGATGTCATTTTACAATTATGAATATTTTTCACTAAAACTTTGAAACTAATAAATAACATAAAAATAAACGTCTACGTACTATTCCTTTTTGCAAATATTATTCAAAGGTTAGTTTCTATTTTACCGACCTAATCAGTTTTGTTTTAATTTTTTTTTAAGGATAAAAAATTACCAAAAAAGACTATTTTTTTGTAAATGAGTTTAATCTTTAACATTCGAATATGAATTTTTAACAAAAAAACTTCATTTTTAACAGAATAATTTCACTTTCTACAAAATAATTTAAGTTTTTCCACAAAGAGGAAAGTTCGAATCAATAACACTAATTTTCAGCGAAAGAGTTGAATTTTCAACCATAAAGATTTTCGAGTCTATAGAGAACAATGATTCTATAAAATTTGTTTATTTTGCCAAAAAGACAAATTTTCATTGCAAGGGTTGACTTTTCAAACCAGAAAGAAATGAAAAAATTGTTGAATTTTCACACCAAAGCGATGAAATTTGAATAAAAGAGTTCAATTTTCAAAAAAGAAAGATTTTTCAGTCAAGAATGAAAAAACATAATAATTTAAGATAACTGTTGCATTTTTGAGCTATATAGAAGAATATTTTAGAAAAGAGCACAATTTGTAACCATAAATTATGAATTTTAAACAATGAAATTAAATTTTTAATAACATATTTTTCGTTTCTACAAAATAATTGTATTTTTATTGCACAAAGAGGAATGTTTATACCAACAAGACAAATTTTTAACAAAAGAGTTGAATTTTTAGCCTTAAAGATTTTTCAGTCTACAATAAAAAGAAATGAAGAAAATGTTTTTATTTTGCTAAAAAGACGAAATTTGAACAAAAGAGTTGATTTTTCGACCATGAAGGTTTTTCTCCCTATAATGAGAAAATACTGAACAAAATTGGTTTATTTTGTCAAAAAGACGAATTTTCAATAAAACATTTGAATTTTTAACCAAGAATGTTTTGATAGTCTGGAAAAAATGTACAGGTTATTATTATTTTTCCAAACAAAAATTGCAAACAATTATTTTAATTTTTAACCAAAAAAGTTTTTTTAGTCAAAAAAGAAAAAAAAATGGAACAAAACTATTGAATTATCATGCCAAAAAGATGATTGTTACAGAAAAGAGTGAAATTTTCAAACAATAACGATTTTTCGGTCAACGAAGAAAAAAATTGGATAAAATTTTGTAATTTTGCCAAAATGCGACATTTTTAACAAAAGAATTATTTTTTAACAAAGAAAGTTTTGTCAATCAAGTAAGAAAAAAAATTGTAACAAATTGTTAATTTGATGTGCCGAAACGAACAGAAACGAGAAAAAATACTGAAAAAAATTATCAAATTTTGCCAAAAAGATGAATTTTCAATAAAGGAGTTGAGTTTTTAAGTCAGAAAGAGAATTAAACAAAATATTTGAGTTTTCAACCAAAAAAGTTTTTTTAGTCAAGGAGGACAAAAATTGAACGACATTGAGGCATTTCCATGCCAAAAAGATGAATTTTCAATAAAAGAGTGAAAATTTCAAACTATAAACATTTTTCGATCAAGAAAGAAGAAAGTATAACAAAATATTGTAATTTTTCTAAAGTGTCAACATTTTTAACAAAAGAATTATTTTCCAACAAAGAAAGTTTTGTCAGTCAAGTAAGGAAACTGAGGAAAAAATTATTGATTTGGTATGCAAAAATGAGGAATGTTCAATAAAAAAGTGAAGTTTTAAAACCATACAGATTTTTCGGTCAAGAAGAAAAAAAATTGAACCAAATTTTTGAATTGTGCCGAAAAGACAAATTTTCAATAAAAGAGTTGATATTTTTAACCATAAGGATTTTTCAGCCTTTAAAGAAAAAATATTGAACAAAATTTGTTAATTTTGCCAAAAACATGAATTTTTATTAAAGGATTTGAGTTTTCAAGCCAGAATAAAAATTGAACGAAATTGTGGAATTTTCATACCAAAAAGACTAATTTTGAACAAAAGAGTTAAATTTTCAGAAAAGAAAGAATTTTCAGTCCAGAATGAAAAAAAATCGAACAAAATTTTTGAATTTAAATCAAATAGAGGAATCTTTCACCAAACTATTCTTTTGTTAACCCAAAAATTTGAATATTTTTAACAAGGAAGTTAATTTCTAACAAAATAGTTGGAGTTTCTACAAAATAATTATATTTTTTAATCCACAAAGAGAAATGTTCAAACCAAAAAGACCAATTTTTAACAGAAGAGTTCAATTTTCAGCCATAAAGAATTTTCAGCCTACAAAATAGAGAAAACAATTGAACAAACTTTTTTTTGCCAAAAAGACAAAATTTGAGCAAAACAATTGATTTCTCAACCATACAGATTTTTCAGTCTAAAAAGAAAAAGAAAAAATTATTTTCCCAAAAAGACGAATTTTCAATGAAAGATTTGGACTTTGAACTGAAAAAGTTTGATCTGTCAAGGAAGAAAAAATATAACATTTTTTATTTTACCAAAAAGATGAATTTTCAACAAAAGATGCAATTTTTTAAATAATAATGTTTTGTGAGCCAAGCAAATAAATGAAGAAAATAGTTTGATTTTATACCGAAACGATGAATTTTTAATAAAATGGTGAAATTTTCAACATAAAGATTTGTCAGCCCAGAAAAAAAATTGAACAACATTTTTGAATTTTTCGCAAAATGCAAATTTTTCGACAAAAGAATGGCATCTTCCACCAAGATAACAAATTTAAATAGTTGAATCTTCATTCCAAAAAGATGAATTTTCAACAAAGGTGTTAAATTTTCAACCAAGAAAGATTTTTCATTCATGAAAAAAAAAACAATATTGTTGAATTTGTGTGCCAAAGAAAGGATTTTTTTACAAAATAGTACATTTTTCAACCATAAAATATGAATCATTAACAAAAAAGAAGTTCTTTTTAATTAAAAAAGAAAAATTTTAATTCAAAAAGATTTTTCAGTCTAAAAGGAAAAAATATAAAATTATAAAAAAGATATCATATATTTGAAAACAGAAATATTTAGAAAAAAAAATTAAATTGGGTGTTTAAAAGTTACCTTTTTTGGTGAAAAATTCAGGTATTTTTATGAAAATTCGTCTTTCTTAGGATAAAATTCATCTTTTCAGTTAAAAATTTATATTTTTAGAATATAATTGATGTATTTTGTTGGAAATTTAATTGTTTTGTTAAAAATTCAGTTTTTGGGTTGAAGATTAATTTTTCAATTCAAATTTTAACGGTTTCGTTCAAAATTTATCTTTTCTACTGAACATTCATGTATTTTGTTAAAATCATTGTTTTTTGTATAGAAAATTAATCTTCTTGGTTGCAATATTTTATTGAAAACTCGTTCTTTGTTTGATTAAAAATTAATTGTATTAAATGTCAATTTAATTATTCGAAACTTGGTTGAAAAGTAATCTTTTATATTTGAAAATTCAACTATTTGGTTAAAAATTTATGTATTTTGTCAAAAGTTAATTTGTTTGATAAAAAATTAATAATGGTCGTGGTTTAGAATTCATTGTCTTGGGTAAAAATTTAATAATTCTTGTTAAAAATGTATTTCTTTGATTGAAAATTGATGTATTTTGTTGAAAATTTGTATTGTTTGTTTGAAAACATTTTTTTAAACTGAACGTTTAACTATTTTATGTTTGTTTTGAAATTCCCATTTTTTAAATTTAACTATTTTGTTGAAAATTAATGTACACATTTAGTTGAAAACGCGTCTTTTTTTGGTGAAACATTAATATTCTTGAATGAAAATGTGTTTCTTTGGTTGGAAATTCAATTATTTCATGAAAATATTACTTTTTGAATACAACGTTTTTTCGTTTGTTTAAAACTAAACTTTTGTTGAAAATTCTTCGTTTGTCCGTTAAAAATAACTTTTCATGTCTAAAAATTAACATATTCAATTTTTGGTTGAAAAATAATTTTTTTAGTTCAAAATTCAACTATTATCTTAAAACTTTATGTATATTTTAGAAAATTTGTATTTCCGTTCGAAAATTCATCTTTATTGTTGAAAATTCGTGTTATTTTTTGCAGAAAAGTAATCCTTGTGGTTGAAATTTTATCTTTTTGATTAAAAATTCGCTTTTTTAGGTACAAAATTAATTTTCTTAGCTGAAAATTCATCTGTATGGTTAGAAATTCAACTATTTAATTAAGAATTCATTTTTTGTGGGAAAGATGAATAATTTTCGTGGAAAATGATCTTTTTGGTTGAAAATTCGACTTCTTGGTAGGAATTTTTTTTTTTTTTTTGAAAATTCTTCATTTTAGTAGAAAATTAATTCTTTGTTTCGTTAAAAATTAATTTTCTTAACTGAAAAGTGAACTATTTCATTTTTGTTCAAAATTATATCCTTATTAGTTAAAAATTCATGTGTTTTTAAAAAAAATCGTCTTTTTTAATAAAAAATTGATATTCTTGGTTAAAAACTCACCTATTTGGTTGAAATTAATTTTTTATTGAAGATTCATCATTTTAATTAATAGTTCATTTTTTTGTTTGAACATTTATTCAGTTTGTTAAAAAAATTTGTCGGTTGAAAATATTAGTTCTTTTAACTGAAAATTTAACTATTCGATTTTTTGTTTGAAAGTAACCTTTTTTAGTTTAGAATTCAGGTCTTTCTTTGGAAATTTGTCTATAATTCGGCCATAAGGATTTAAATGTCTCAATGTTTATTTCAAGCATATAATATTATTAAATTTTCATTTTAATTTTTATTTACAAGTTTGATTTCTTTATTGGTTACATTTGCATGAAGATTATTGGTTAATAAACATATTCAATATTTTTGAAAACTTTATATACCTTTTCAACAATAAATATTTGTTTATGTTCCTGGTCCTATTTTTAGAACAGTATTTTCCTTTTTCATTGTTTTTTTACGAAAAAAGTTGGGAAATTCTTTGTGTATCAATAATTTTCGTTTTTGGTAATGATCCGTACCAATGACTCGTTTTTCTCTGAAAAATAGTTGCTTTTTTCTGCATAAAAATTGTTTTGATAAATTTAAGTATTAGCTTTTAAGTTATAAATTTTATTTTTTGGTTGAAAATCAAATAATTTTCTCAAAAAGAAATCCTTTTTGGTTGCAAATTCACCTGTGTTGTTAAAAATTCGTTTTTTTTTGGGTTAAAAATTCAGCTCTTTTTGTATCGCATTAAACTTTTGTCTAAAATTCATATTTTGTTGCTGAAAAGTCAACTGAAATATTTTTTGCAAAAAAATTATTTTTTCTGAAAATTTGTCTTTTTTATTTAAAAATTCACCTTTTTCAGAAGAATTTTCATTTTACTTGGACAAAAATGCAACTTTTTGCGGAAAATTTAACAATTTTTTTGAAAAGTCAAATCTTTTGGTAAAAAATTTGATTCTTTCTCAGAAAATTAATTTATTTTTTACCATTTTTATTTTGGGGGTTTGGGGTTAGAAAGTGAACTGAAATCTTCTTTCGATACAAATTTAATTATATTCCTGAAGTTTTTAAAACTCATCGGTCTTCGAAGAAATTTATTTTTCCTTAAATAAAAATGCAATTTTTCGGGAAAAAATTTAACCTCTTTAATGAAAGTTAGTCATTTTGATTTTAAAATTCACCTGATTTATTCGAAATAACATCTTTTTTGGATAACAATTCATCTATTTGGTATAAAATTCAAAATTTTGTTGAGAAGTCATACTTTTTGTTTAACGTTAATATTTTGATGTTGAAAAGAGAACTGAAATGTTTCCTGAATGAAAGTTCACATTTTTAAAAATTTTTTTTTAAATTCGAAATTCGGCTATTTTAAAAGAAATTTTATTATTATTGGATACAGATGTAAATGTCTGGTTGACAATTAAACTATTTTCTTAACAGGACATAATTTTTGGTTGAAAATTCAACTGATTTGTTGAAAATTTAAGTATTTCATAGTAAATTTACTTTTTGTTTGAAATGTAGATATTTAAAATGTATCTTTCTTTGATAAAATTAAAAATGGAACTATTTGGTAGAGATTTTGCTCTTTAAAAGTCAACTGTAATCTTTTTCAGATGGAAATTCAACTATATTTTTTAATTTTTGTTTTTTAATAAAAATTGATCTGTTTTAAGAGAAATTGCATCTCTTTTTGATATTAATGCAACTATTTAGTAGAGAATTAAACAATTTGGTTAAAAAGTAATTTTTTTTTGGTTAAAAATTCAATTCTTTTTGTAGAAACTTAATTCTTGTTTAAAAAAATATATTTTTTAATCGTGAACAGTCAATTGCATTTTTTTCACAAAAAATGTAACTATTTTTACAAAATTTATCTTTCAGATTAAAAAATTTATCTGTTTTAATAGAAATATAATTTTTCAAATGAAAATGCAACTTTTTGGTTAAAAATTCTTCTTCTTCGTATGAGTATTCAAGTATGTTTTTTAGAAGGATTTGATTGATGCCCTTTGTTAAGAAATCCTTTTTTTCCTTAAAGATTTATATTTTTATTTAAAAAATCATCCCTTTGGTTGAAAATTTAAGTATTTTGTTGAAAATAAATCTTTTCAATTGATACTGTAACTTTTCCATTTTTTTACGATTGACATTTTTTAGTTGAAAATGCTCCTTTTTTAGTAAAAAAAAAAAACAATTTGCCTTGATTAAAAATTTTATGTTCGTTGGGTAAAAATGTATTAGTTTCGTGGATAATTAATTTTTTTTGCTGAAAACTCTAATTTTGGTTTGAAAAATCAATTTTTGTAGAGAAAATTTGTCTTTCGGCTTAAAGGTTCGACAATTTAAATAAACTTTTATTTCTTCCTTGAGTGAAAATACCTCTGAGGTTTCAAATTCAATTATTATGTTCAAAATTTAATTATTTTGTGAAAAATTGAAGTATTTTGTTGAAAAGTAATATTTTATTCTAGAAGAGACATTTTTTGCTCTAAATAAAACGATAAATTTAAAAACTTTTAATTTGCATCCGAAATACTGTTTTATTCCTTTTATAAAAGATTCTATGGTAAAAATATTACAATATTAAAATGCTGCAATATATGAATATTAATGACAAAAAAAATGAAAAATCAATTAAGGAAAAATCAAGGTATTTTGAAAATTAACTAGGATAACTAGAAAAATATTTCTGGAAACTGAAAATTACGTATAGTGAGGGAGGGGAGTAAACATAATTTGTGACGGTTTGTTACAGGGGCGAATTTCATTTGATCGTGGCCTATCTGGTCGTCTTACCCTCTCCACTCGACTATCCCTCACGTCTCTGACTGAGCGAGAGCGCTCTGTCGAGCCCTGCCAATGGGGGGGGGGGGGCTTTGTTTTTATGAGGAATAGAATAACAAACATAAAAATATTATAATTTTGCAATCAATATATTAAAATAAGAATAAGTTATGGCAGATTTTAGTTTATGTTTTGACCCAGGGTAGCTAGAATTATAGAATTTTCCGTAGAATAGTTGAAAATGCATCAGTTTATTTGAAAAATTGAAATGTAGAATTCTTAACAGCATATATAAATTTTTACCCCAATTGTCTGGAAAAATGTTATGCTTGACAATATATATTTTCCAAAAAAAATTGAATAGTGCAATTTTTAAATTAAAAAATTAGTTCTCAACAAAGTAATTGATTCATAAACCAAAAAGATAAATGTCACATTAAGGTGATAAAGTTTTAGCCAAACAAGAATTATTTTAAAACTAAAAACTATTAATCACAACCAGAGATGAATTTTTAACTAAAATTATAAACCAAAAATAAAAAAATGAATTTTCAACAAAGTAATTCAACTATTAAGTTGTAAAATTAATTAATTGTTTAATTTTGCATTACATGTGAAAATTAATTATTTAACTAAACATTGGTTTTGATGATTTTTTAAACTATGCAAGGTTTTTATAATAAATACAATTTTTTATTTATTGTCTTTAGTTTTTGGAATAAAATAATTATTAAATAATTAATAATGTTCATATTCAGTCAAATACAGTTTTGAAATTATATCTAATTATTTCAATCCACATTATTCAAATTGATTATTATTATGATGTTTTTAAAGATTAGGTGTTTATATAATAATAATTAGAGAATGATCTTTAAATTTTTCCTGAATATCAATACGATAAATAAATAATATTTATTTGAAAAAGATTTTTGCCTAAAATTATAAATTTAATATTACATTTATAGTTAATTAAATAGTTAATAATTACTAATATTTCATTAAATAATAAATAGTAATATTGAATTCTGCAATAAACTAAAAAGTTTAAATACTCCACGCATGCTTGAAATTAAAACATTGTTATAGATTTGAATTTATAAAAGATTGAAACTTGATGATGATCATAATAATATAAATTATTATTAAATTTTTATTACTCTGTGAAATATTAATAATATCTATATTGAGTAGCTCCTGATATAGAATATATTGAATTGGAAGATTATCCTCTAATTGTTATTATATTATATTATATTATATATATATAGTTATTACATTATTCTAAAAACTAGAGATTATAAGTAAAAAAAATTGTGTTCATTATAATAACATTTTATAGATGTAATGTGAAATTAAACAATTTTAAAGGAATAACTCAAATGCTATACTTTCAAAGAATTACCAACTGAAAATTAATTAATTTTACAACTTAATAGTTTAACGACTTTGTTAAACAATATTTTTGTTTATGATTGATCATTTTAGTTGAAAATTTATATCTTTGGTTGAAAAATCGTTTTTTTTTAATTTCAAATTATTTTGTTAAATAAAAATAAATCTTGTTTGTTTAAAATTTTATCATGTTGTGTGACGTTTATCTCTTCGGTTGAGAAAGAATTACTTTGTTGAAAACTAATTTCTCAATCTGAAAATTCAACTATTCCATTTTTGGATGAAAATTTATCTTTTTAAGTATAACATTCTTGTACGTAATTGGGTAAAAATTCATATATTTTGTTGAAATTCCAAATTTAAATTTTCCAGTCACAAATTTTCTAGAAAATTCAACAGTTTAACTAACAACACGCGAATTTTCTAATAAATTCAGCAGTGGAATTTTTAACAGTTAAGTTTTCAATCAAATTTACTAGTTGAATTTTCAACAGACGAATTTTATACAAAATAATCTGTTTCATTTTCAACTATACTACGGAAAATTCCAAAATGCTAGATAGCCAGGGTCAAAACATAAACTAAAATCTCCGATAACTTATTCTTCTTCTAATATTTTGATTGCAAGTGACTTTTCGTTGGAATCGGAAAAAAGTATATCTTAAAGATAATATTTAAAAATTGCTGATTAAAAAATTAAAACATTTTTATGCTTGAGATTTTATTCCTCATTAGGACAAAGGGGCTCCCCCGCTGGCAAGGCTCGACACAGCGCTCGCGCTCAGTCATCGGCGTGAGGGGAAGTCGAGTGCAGAGGTTCAGACGAACAGGTAGACAGCGATCAAATGAATACTGCCCAAGTAATAGCTCAAGGGTGTTTTTTTTTTGTTTTTAACTAAAAAATAAAAAACGATGTACAACTCTTTGTGTATCAATAATTTTATTTTTAGAGACAAGCCTCAAAATCACATCGTTGGTTTTTTAAAATTAAAAAATTAAAAAGATTTGCAACTCCTTAAGCGTCAATAATTGTGGGTCCGGATGCAATAAGGGCACATAAAATTTTTTCGTGCGAAAACGAAGTCCCCTGGAGGCTTTAGAAAAAATTTTCGAATTTTAATTTT
>NC_046660.1:60950170-60961025 GCF_010883055.1 Belonocnema kinseyi
AAAATTAAAATTCGAAAATTTTTTCTAAAGCCTCCAGGGGACTTCGTTTTCGCACGAAAAAATTTTATGTGCCCTTATTGCATCCGGACCCACAATTTCCTTTTTGGAAATTAACTATACGATTGATTTTTGGTTCCAATCCCAACAATTATATTGTTCATTGAAAAATTAATATTTTTGTTTAAAAGCTCAACTGCTTGGTTAAAAATTGAATTATTTTATTAAAAAATTATTTATTTTGTTTGTAGATTCAAGTTTTTCAAATTAAAATCATCTTCTTTGTTCGATATTTCTACTCACTAGAACTGCGTATTCAAAACATTTAAAAAATGGCTTTTATGTTATTTGTAGTTTGGGACAGAGTAAAGAAAGTGATCTAAAGTGTTGTATTTTTACTGTATTGTGTTTTGATATAAGTACTTTATTCAGATCATTGTATAAAAATGTTATTGTTTAAAAAAAAGAGTGTAAAATATGTTGGAAACTACAATATCCTAAATTTGATAAATTTAAAGGCTATTTTTCATTAACCACTCGTGGAGAAATTCTCGAAAATATCTGGTGCAGTAAAATTGAAGACAAATTGTTTTCAATCGATTTAGGATGCAGAGTCCAGATGAATGGTTCCATCGGGAGTCGGTGTTCAATTCAGAGCTTTTATACATAGTTGAACACTAAAACCTGTTGAAAAATTTCGCTTCTCTCAGAACTAGTAAAGAATCGTTGGAGTGGGAAAAATGTCCTAAATATGCTCTTAGGCGAAGGTGGATTACTTTAAATTACACAAATTACCCCGGATTACTTTTGTATACAGAATTACTCTGGAATACCTCAAATTACTCCAAATGGCAAGCGTTTAAACTGGATTAAATAAAAGATGACTTTGTTAAGCTCTTCCCCTTGGGCGATTGCTAAAGAGATTAACGATGAGGAACTACTAATGGGATATTCTTAAATTGTTAATCTTTAATTTTCTTTCGATAAAGACGAATTTTCAACAAAATAGATAAGTTTTTAACCAACTAGCTAAAATTTCAAACAAAGAAGATACAATTTCAATCAAGCAATTGAATTTTCCACCACTAAGAATTGACTTTTCACCAAAAATGGAGTAATTATATTTTACATTAATTCGATGAATTTTCAACCAAAATTATGAGTCTTCAAATGGAAATGTTAAATTTTAGATTAAAAAATAAAATTTAAAAAAAGAAACAACTATTTATTATAAAATAGTTAAATTTAAAAAAAAAGAGTTGAATTGTTAACTCAAATGATAAATCTTCAACCAAATAAAAATTACTCTTTGACCAAATGATTTATAATCAAAAAATTTGCTAGTTAATATTTGAAACAAAGCTTATTTTAATTTTAACTCAGAAACACTTCAGGTTAACTAAAAAGATAAATTTTTAACAAAATAGTTCAGTGTTCAGAAAAAATACGAATTTTGAACAAAATGCAAAAATTTTCAAAGAAATAATTTAATTTTATATTTAAGAAATAAATTCTTTTAACAAAAAAAACGAACGAGTTAAATTTTAAAGCGAAGAAGATAAAGTTTCATTGAAACAGTTGAATTTTCTACAACTAAAGATTGATTTTTCAGCAAAAATTGGGACAGTTAGATTTTCAACCAATTAGATGAATTCTCGACTGAAATTATAAATCTTCAAATGGAAATGTTAAACTTTAAGTTAACTGAAATGAAGAATCTTAAGCTAAAAAAATTAATCTTCAATAAAATCGTTACAAACAAAATAATTTCTCTGCAAAAAATTTACTTATTGACATTTGAAACAAAACTTATTTTTATTTTAAATCAAAAATAGTTAAGTTCAACTAAAAAAAAAGAATTTTCAACAAAATAGTTGAGTCCTCAGCAAGAATTCGAATTTTGAACAAAATCCAAGAATTTTCAAACAAATAATTCTATTTCAAACTTAAAAAATACATTTTTTAAATCAAAAATCAAATGGTTGCATGTTTAATTTAAAAAAAATAATTTTTAACAAACAAAAATTAGATTTTAATAAATCATCTCACATTTATACTAAAAAACGAAATTTAAACAAAAATCATGAAGTTTTAACTACGAATGAAATATTTTCAACAAAAATAAGAAAGTTGAATTTTCAGTTTGAAAAATTATTTATAAAAAAAACTATTTTTTAAGAAAATAGTTGAATCATCAATGAAACCATTTTCAATTTAAATCAAGAATCTTTAAACACAAAAATTATTTTAAAAATAATACTTTAACTTTCAGCCAAGTAGTTTAATTTTCTACCAAGAAAGACAAATTTTCAACAAAGTAGATGAGTTTTCAGCTAACTAGCTAAATTTTTAATAGAAAATATGAATTTTTAGATGAAAAGTCGACATTTTTGATCGAAAAAGATTGATTTTCTTCTGAAAATGGAATTTCTATATTTTGAACCAAAAAGATGAATTTTCAAAGAAAATTATGAATCTTTTAATAGAAATAATAAATGAGATGAATTTTGAACTAGAATTAAGAATTCTAACAAAAAATTTGTTCTAACAAAATTGTTAAATTTTCTTCAATGTAGATTAATTGTCAACAAAAAAATAATAATTTTTAACAAAAATGTTGCTAGTTGATATTTGAAACAAGATAGATTTTAATTCTAGATCAAAAACAGTTACAATCAACTAAAAAGATGAATTTCAACAATATAGTTGAATACGCAGCCAAAAATACGAATTTCGAACAAAATCCATGAACTTTCCAATAGTTCAATTTTCAACTAAAAAAGTTGAGATGAATTTTTAACTAAAATTATGCATTTACAACTAAAAATGTTATTTTTAGCAAAGTAGTTTAACTAAGTAGTTTAACTTTCGACCAAAGATGATGAAATTTCAACAAAATACCAGAATTTTTAACCAAATATTAAAATTTCGAATAAAATATGTAAGTTTTCAACTAGAACAAAATCAGCTTTTCATAAAGAACCATACATTTATGCTAATAAACGAAATTTATACAAAAGACTAATTTTCAAGAAAATAGTTAAGTTATCAATCAAATCATTTTCATTAAAAATAAAGAATGAACCAGAAAATAGAATTGAAAAAATAGTTTAACTTTCTTGGTAGTAGTGGAATTTTCAACTAAAAATTAAACAGATTTGTCAGTAAAATATTAAGCTTCAATACAAAAAACTAATTTTCAACAATATAGATAAATCTGTGACTAAAGAAATGACTTTTTTCATCAAAATATACGAATTGGAATCAAAAAGACTTATTTTATGCAAAACAGTCGAATTTTTAATAGAGAACTTCCTTTTTACCAGAATTTAAAAATATTTCTACAATGTAGATTAATTTTTCACCAAATAGATGGATTAAAAAACAATCCTAAACTTTAAGTAAATAATATTGATTTCCACCAAAAAAGGCAACTTGTCAACAAAATACATGAATTTGTACCTAAAAAAGATCAACTTACAAAACATGGATAAGTTTCATTTTCCGTTAATAAAATTAGTTTCCAAATAAAAAAATAAAACAAGAAATTAAAAAAAAAAATAGTTAAAAACTATGTAAATTACCTATATAAAATACTCAAAATAGCCTGGATTACTCTGAATTACCTAAATTACTTTAATATATTTGGCTTACAATTGGGTTATTGTGGATTATAATATGTAGGTACATTTAACTGGAATACAAATAGATTACTTGAATTACAAAAATTATTTCAAATTATTTGAATTAAAAAAAATTATCCTCAAATTACAAGTGGATTAAACGGATTACAAGGAGATGTATCCGAAATATCGCAGATTACAAGTCCATTACCCTGTATTATAAATTGTTTAAGTTTGATTACAAATCGATTACTTGGATTAACTGAATCACTCTGAATTATTTGGCCTACAAGTGGATTATTCTTGATTACACCTACTAGAGGAATTCATTAGATTATAACTGGAATACAATTAGATTATGCTGGATGGCACATATTACAAGGGGATTACTGCGAATTTATGACTGGATTAACTAAGATTACAATTAAATGACTGTATAATACAAGTGGATTACTCCAGCTTACACATGGATTACACTGAAATGCACATGGATTACTCCAAGTCGCGAGGGGTTACTCCAAATTCCTTAAATTAGTCTAATTATAAATTACCCTTGATTATCGGTGGATTGAGGTGGATCACAAATGGATTACTTGGATTACCTGAATTTATCCAAATTTATCCGCATTATTTGGATTACAAATGAATTACTTTAATTACCTCCATTATCTGAATTGAAAATGGATTAACGTTGATTATAAATGGATTAAATCACATTAAAAGTGAAAAATTTTGAATTACAATTGTAGTTTTAGGACTTACTAGGAGGTTACTCCGAATTGTTTAAATAAGTCCGTATTTCAAGTGGATTACACTTGATTACAATAGGATCGTTTTTACTTTGTTAGATTATAAGTTGATTAATTTTCATTACTCCAGCTTATCAGTGCATTACTCTGGCTTATAAATGGATATCCTGAATTATTCCGAATTATCTGAATTAAAAGTGGATTCTCTCGAATAACAAGTGGATAACTCCGCGTTCCAATAACATCATATCGAAATAGTTCAAAATATTGAGCCATTGCAAATGCAATTAGGCAAAAATTATTTGAAAAGCCCCATTTAAAAACAAAAAATATGAACTCATTTTATTCAAAACATGTCCCATCTGGGATTACAATACGATAACTCCAAACATTTCGGATTCCAAATGGATTAATCTTCATTATTTCGGATTACAAGTAGATTACTCTGTGTTACAACTGACTACTAATTTCTTCAATTATTCTTATCACAAGTGGATTACTATGGATTACAATAGGATTACTAGAAATTATTGTGCTTAAAATTGGATTAATCTTGATTACTTCAGACCACAAGTGGATTACTTTTGGTTATAGGTGGATTATAACTAAATTATTTTCTATTACAACGAATTACACCCTGAATACGGCGGTTTTATTAAATTAGCTGGATTATAAGTTGATTATTCTGGATTACATGTGGATTGAGGTAGATCATAAATAGATTAATTGGACTATCTGAATTACACTGTATTATTTAGGTTACAAGAGGAATGACTAGACTAACTGAATTATCTGAATTACAAGTAGATTACTGAGGATTAAAAGTGGATAACTTCAGATTACAAGTGGATTACTCTGAATCACATGTGCGATTTCCAGACTTAGACTTGGATTACTAAGAATTACTTCAATTAACTGGATTACAAGTAGATAATGCCTGATCACAAGAGGATCACTCCAAATTATTTGTTTTAAAAGGGGATTAATCTCCAATACATTGGATCACAAATGGATTACTCTGGATTATAACTGGATTACCTTTGGGTTATTATTGAATACATTGAATTACAATCGGATTATCGCGGATATCTTAAATTGAATAAATTATAAGGAGATTTTTCTGAATTATATGTGGATTGAGCTGGAACACAAGTGGATTTCCTGGATTATCTAAATTACACTGAATTATTTGAATTACTAGAGGAATCACTGAATTACCTGAATTATCTGATTTACAAGTAGATTCCCGTGGATTAGAAGCGTATTTGGACAAAAAGGGGATTAATCTTGATTAGTTCGGATCACAGGTGGATTACTCTGACTTATAATACAAAATACTCTGGATTATAATTTGGATTATAAGAATTATACCGAGTTATTTGAATTAGTAGTGGATTACTGGATTACTAGAATTATCTGAATTACAAGTGGATTACCTTGGATTATAAGTTGATAATAGTGGATTACAAGGGGATTACCAATAATAACAGGTGGAGTTTTCCTGCTTAACAGATGATTAATACGAATTATTTAAATTACCAGATTACAAGTGGATTACGGCGGATTACTAGATGATTAATTCAAATTATTTGGTTCAAAAGAGAATTAATCTTGATTACTTCGATCACAAGTGGATAACTCTGGGTTATTAGTGAATTACAATTGGATTATTCTTGGTGACACCAGAGTGTTAGACGATCACGTAGGATTACCACTGGATTACAATTAAAATATCATAGATTTCGCGTATTACAAGTGGATTACTGCGAGTGATAACTGTATTACAGCAGATGAAAAGTGCATTACTCCAGATTACATCTGGATTAAGCTGAAATGCAAGTGAATTATTTTAAATTACCTGGATTTCTCTGGATTTCCTAAATTAATTTGATTTATATGACTTACAAATGGGTTATCGTGGATTGTAATATGTGGGTGCATTTATCTGTATTAGAAATAAATTACTTGGATAACTAAAACTACTCCAAATTGTATGTCTTAAAAAAGGATTGCCTCAAGGTAAATGTGGATTACGATGGATTGCAAGAATATTATTCCAAATTATTATGAATTTCAAGTGGATTGCAACAAACAATTTGAGAATTACATAGGATTAAAATTGGAGTACATTCGGATTACCCTTGATTGCACAGAATACAAAAGGATAACTGCGAATGATACTTGTGTTACGACGGATTACAAGAGGCCGGCACCGTATTGAATTCAATTATCTCGAATTACAAGTGGATGACTGTGGACTACAAGTGGATTACTCCCAATGACGAGACGATTACTTCAAATTACTTAAAATAGTATAATTATAAGTTGATTACCCTTCAATATAGGTGGCTATAGTTGTATCACAATAGATTTCTTGGATTACCTTAATTAGTTCGAATTATTTGGATAACAAGTGAATTACTTGGATCACCTAAATTAGCTGAATTAAAAGTGAATTACCGTGAATTATAAACGGATAACTTCGGATTACAAGTGGATTACATTTGGATTAATCTTTTGTACACCGAATTACTCCGAATAATTAGGCTTACGATAGTATTAATATTGATTACGGTTAGTTATAAGTGGATTACTCTGGGTTATAAGTGGATCAGAATTGTATTATGCTTGATTACACCGAAGTCCACACGGAATACCGCAGATTTAATATATTATCTGGATTATAAGTTGATTATTCTGGTTTATATGTAAGTTGATGTGGACCACAAATGGGTTACCATGATTTTTTTTAACAACACTGGATTATTTGGATTACTAGGGGAACGACTGGATTACTTAAATTATCTGAATTATCTGAATTACAAGTGGATTACCGTGGGATAGAAAGGGGTAACCACCGATTAGAAGTGGATTACTCTTAATCGCAATTGAAGGTTTCTGGCTTACCAGAGGATTACCAAGAAATACTTTAATTAAGTGGATTACAAGTATATTCATCCGGAGAACAAAAGGATTACTCAAAATTCTTTGGTTTAGAAGTGGATTAATTTTCATTACTTCAGATCGCAAGTGGATTACTCTGGGTTATAAGTGGATTAAAATTCAATTATTCTTGATTGGACCGAATTATAGTCAGATTATCGCGGATATCTTAAATTAGCTGGAATATAAGTTGATTATTCTAAATTATATGTGAATTGAGTTAGACCACAGGTAGATTACTTGGATTATCTGAATTACACCGAATTATTTGGTTAACTAGAGGAATTTTTTGATCACCTTAATTATCTGATTCACAAATATATTATCGTGGATTAGAAATGAATAACTTCGGATTACAACTGGATTACTATTGGATTAATCTTTTCTATACCGAATTAAAATCGGAATATAACGGATTTCCTAAATTTTCTGAAATATAAGTTGTTTATTCTCGATTATAGGTGGATTGAGGTGGATCACAAATGGATTATTTGGATTTTCGGAATTAAACCGAATTGTTTGGTTTACTAGTGGATACTAGTTGTTTGGATAACCAGATATATCTGAATTACAATTGTATTATCCGGGATTGTAAGTCGATTGCCGCGGATTACAAGGGGATTGCCCTGAATAACACATGGAGTTTTCCGGCCTACTAAAGGATTAATACGAATAACTTCAAGTTACCAGATTACAAGTGGATTAAAGCGGATTAAAAGATGATTAAAACAAATTATTTGGTTTAAAAGTGGATAATGCTGGATTATATGTGTGTTGAGCTGGATCAAAAATAGATTACTTAGATGATCTCAATTACACCGAATTATTTGGGTTGCTAAAAAAATTACTAGATCACCTGAATTATCTAAATTACAAGTGAATTACCAGGAATTGGGAGTGGATATGACGGATTCCAAGTTAATCACTCTGAATCACAAGTGAAGTTTCCCTTCTGACTAGGGTATCAATTTTATTTACATCTATTGACCGAATGACGAGTGGATTAAGTTGTATTAAGATAGGAATAATCCAAATTATTTAGAATACAAGTGAATTAATCTTTATTATCTCGTATTCAAAGTGGATTACTCTGGTTTATAACACACAATACTTTGATTTATAACTGGATTACAATTGAATTATTGTGCGCCGAATTATAATCGGAATATAACGGATTTCTTAAATTTGCTGGATTATAAGTTGATTATTCTCGATTATAGGTGCATTGAGGTGGATTACAAATTGATTACTAATATTATCAGAATCACACCGAATTGTTTGGATTACTGGTGGATCACTGGCTTACCAGAATTATCTGAATTTCAACTGAATTACCTGGGAAAATAAGTTAATTGCCGCGGATTACAAGATGTTACAAGATGATTACATCAAATTATTTGGTTTAAACGTAGATTATTGGTGTATTATATGTGGATTGAGCTGGATCACAAATAGATTACTTGGATTATCTGAATTGCACCGAATTATTTGGGTTACTATAAAAATTACTGGATCACCTGATTTATCTAAATTACAAGTGGATCACAATGGATCGGAAGTGGATACCAGCGGATTACAAGTAGATTACTCTAAATCACAAGTTAAGTTTCCTGACTTACCAGGGATTTAATATTAATTACATCTCTTAACCGAATGATAAGTGGATAACTCTGTTTACAATAGGATTAACCCAAATTATTTGAAATACAATTTAATTAATCTTGATTAATTTGGACAACAAGTGGATTACTCTGGGTTATAACTGGATCATAATTGGGTTATTGATTGTTACACCAAATTACAAGCGGATTAACGTAGATTTCTTAAATTAGATGGATTATAAATTATTCTGAATTGTATGCGGATTGATCTTGATTACCAATGTATTACTTGGTTTATCTGAATTACACCGAATTATTTGGATTACTGGTGCATTACTGGATCACCTGAATTATCTGGATTATCTGAATCGCAAGATAAATGCCGTGTATTAGATGTGGATAACCGAGGATTACAAGTGGATTACTCTGAATCAAAAGTGTAGTTCCCTAGCATACCAGGGGATCAGTACGAATTACTTCAATTAAGCGGATTGCAAGTGGATCGATCCGGATTACAATAAGATTACTCCGATTTATTTGCATTACGAGTGGATTAATCTTGATTACTCAGAATTACAAGTGTATCCCACGGATTACAAATTGAGTATGTCTGATTACAATAGGATTACTCCACTTTATTTAGATTGCCAGTAGATTCAGATGGATTATTCGGATTACAATTGGATCACCTCGGATTACAAATTGATTGCGGCAGATTAAAAGGGGATTACACCAAATTAATAGAGTTAGTCTAGATTACAAATTGATTACACTGGAATATCTGATCATACCGCATTACCAGTCTAGCGGATTACCAGATTTGTCGCCCCCCCGAAATCGGTTAATCCTTGAAAAACGCAAACTTTTAACGACTGCCACCCTATCCAACATTTCTGGACCTCCTCTTGTACTGAGGAGTTTCCAATAGTCCTTTCTCGGACAATACTCGTCCGAGACAAAAATTGATGGACCACTTCCGCCATTATCGTTGGAAAAACGATTCCAATTTGACCTTGCCATCGATAGAATCGGAAGTTCTTTCTCTTTGAAAAGTAACTGAAAAAGTGTAAGCTCTTGTCAAATTTTATTTCACTTCTTGAAGTCTCATATTGGAAAATGATTCAGGAAAAAATAAAAATCTCAAAAATGAAGGAAAGTTTCTTAAAGATTTGGTTGAAGATATCATTCTTTGTTTGAAAATATTACAATTTTGTGAAAAAGATCATCTGTTTAGTTTGAAATTCGACTTTTTTGTTGAATATCTGTCTTTTTGGGAAGAAAGTTTATATTTATTTTACTTTTTATTTTTTCTTAAGTCGTCTTTCCCAGTAGAAAATAATTTATGCTTGATTAAAAATTCATCCTTTTAGTTCATATTCATGCCTTCTGCTAAAAAAGTAAGTATTTTGTTAATTAATTTTTTTGTTTTTTATTAATCAGTTTCATGGAAAATGTAAATATTCCATTTTTCGTGGAAAATTGATCTTTTTTATTCGAAAATTAATGAATTTCGTTGAAAATTCATCATCATCTTTGAATTTAAAAATTAATCTTTTTGGCTCAAATTTAATTTTTCTTTGTGTTTTAAAGATGCCTGATTTTGTTTTGGAAAATTCGTATTTTTTTGTTAAAAATTAATTTTTCGACTACAATTAAAACTATTCAATTTTTTGTTAAAAATCTATACTTTCTACTTGATGAAAAATTAATTTTTATAGTTGAAAAATCTTCTTTTTCGCTGCAATTCCAACTATTTAGTTAAAAAGTGAATGGTTTTTTAAAATTCAAGATTCATGATCATAGTTAAAAAATCATGTTTTTTGCCGAAAATTAATTTCCTTAGTTGAAAATTTAACTATTTTGTTAAGGATTCATTTTCTTTTGATTGAAACGTTTTGTTCACTGACAATATAACTATTTCATTTTTAGTCAAAAATTTATT
>NC_046660.1:60961125-60979722 GCF_010883055.1 Belonocnema kinseyi
TTTTTTTATTTAAAAATTCATATACATGTAAGTCGAAAATTTATGCATTTTACTAAAAACTCAGCTTTTTTGATAAAAAAATATTCTTTCTAGTTGAAAATTCCTCTTTTTCGCAACAATTTCTAATATTTATTTCAAAATCCATTTTTTTTAATGAAGATTCATCATTATAGCCTAAGACTCATGTTTTTTATTGCAAAATAATTCCTTTGATTAAGAAATCAACTATTTTGTTGAAGATTCATTTCTTGCTGTTTGAAAATTATTTTGTTTTCAATCACAAGATAACTAAACTATTTTTCTTTTTGGTCAAAAATGTATTTTTTATTGTGAAAAATGGAGTATTTTTCATTAATTTTTTTTCTTTAAAGTTAATTTGTTTAACTGAAAATGTAACTATTTCATGTTGTGTCTGAAATTTATCTTTTTTTTATATAAAAATTTCTAAATTTTATTGAAAATTCGTCATTTTTGAAAAAAAGAAACTTTTTGGGTAAAAATTCATTTTTGTGGTTAAAGATGCCTTATTTTTGTTTAAAATTCGTCTTTTTGTTATTGTTGAAAATAAGTCTTTTAAATATAAATAAAGCTATTCAATTTTTATTTAAAATTTACAGTATATTATTTGAAAATTATTACACTGTATTAAAAACTCATATTCTTTGGGGTAAATTCAAATTTTAATTCAAAATTCTTTTTTTGTGCAAGGTTTGTCACTTTAGTTTTAAATTTATTTCATTGTCTAAAAATTACCCTTATTGTTGAAACGTTTTTTCAGATGACATTTTTTTTCGTTGGAAATTAATTTTTCAACTGAAAATTTGACTACTCCATGCTTGGTTAAAACTTCATCTTCAGTTACAAAATTATCTTTTCTTCGTTAAAAAATTATGCATTTTCATGAAAGTTTGTTTCTTACGGGAGTAAATAGTTTTTTTATCTGTGTTCAAATTTAATTTCTTAGGTTGAAATGTAACGATTTTGTTAAAAAAAATTTTTTGAAAACTGATCTGTTTAACTAAAAATGTAAATATGCAATTTTTGATTGAGAATTTATCTTTTCCAATAGAAATTTGAACTTAGTGGCTGAAAATTAATTTATTATTCAAAAAATTAACATTTTGGTTTGATAATTTTACTGTTTCATTTATGGTAAAAACAAAGTATTCAGTTAAAAATCCGTATTTTTTGGTAGATAGCTGATTTTCTTGTTTGAAATTTCATATTTTTAAATAAAAATTCATTTATTTCTATGAGGATTAAACAATTTTCTTAAATATTAGTTTTTTGTTTGTTCAAAATTAATGTTTTGAACTGAAAATTTAACTATTCCGTTTTTGGTTTAAAAATTAATCTATTTTAATAGAAATTTAATCTTTATTGGTTCATAATGTTATTTTGTTTAAAATTCGTTTTTTATTTAAAATTAATTTGTTTAACTGGAAATGTAACTTTTCCATTTTTGACTGAAAATTTCTCTTCTAAAGTCTTAAATTTAAATATTTTATTGTGAATTGATGTATTATTGATTATTCATGTATTTTTATGTTTAGTTAGAAACTAATTATTAAAAATTAAAAATTAAACTAACTTGTTGAAAATTCGTCTTGTTTTTGTTGAAAATAATTATTTTTCTACTAACAACCTAACTTATCTATTTATGAATAAATTTTCTTAGTTCATTGTTCAACGATTTAGTTAATAAATTTATATATTTTTCAAAATAGTCACCTTAAGAATAAATAGAATATAAATCTTCTTCATCCAAAATTATCGTTCCTAACTGAAAATTCAACAGTTACACTTTTTTGTTAAACATTATTTTTTTTGTTAAAGATTCTTCAATTTGATTGACAGTTCATTTCTTGGGTTGATAATTCAGCTATTTGGTTGAACACTAGTCTTTTTTTGCTTGAAAATTAATGTCTTCGTCTGCAGATTTAATTAAATTATTTAAAATTTATTTTTATTAGTTGCATTTTTTTTATTTGCAAATTTACCTATTCCATTTTTGATTTAATTTTCCACTTCTCTAATTGAAAATACATTTATTTTGTTTTGTTTTATGGAAGATTTATCCTTTC
Organism: Belonocnema kinseyi; assembly: GCF_010883055.1. Lineage (NCBI taxonomy): Eukaryota > Metazoa > Arthropoda > Insecta > Hymenoptera > Cynipidae > Belonocnema > Belonocnema kinseyi. The sequence continues at coordinate 60,963,210 of NC_046660.1, forward strand.
AATAATATTCGCTTTTAAACGCGACGGAGAGCTGCACACAGCCTAATAACATAATGGAGCGGTACTCCGCCCGAATGCAGCTTGAAGCGGTACACCGCAAAATTATTTCATTTACTGTGTACCGCCCAAACACTTCATGGGGAAGTACACCGCCCAAACAATATATGTAGCTTTACTCCGCCCAAACACTATATAGAGCTGTACAACGCCCAAACGCAACCTGGAGCGGTACACCGCCCAAATGTGGCTTGGAGCGATATAGAGTGAAGGCGTCGATTGGTGGATAACCCCTTAGTAAAAGTTTATTGTGAATCAATTTGAGAAGATAATAAATAGTTGCTGCTTTTTTATTGACTTATTATTGTACTTTAATACCCAATATACTTGATTACGATTGGCAATCTCGAAAACCTTTCGATTTAGGGGAACGAGAAAAACAAATAAAATCCGAAGGACAAGATCCTGAGGGTACAATCCAAGAGTCTTCTAGGTCGACGGCAATTGCTTTTTTCCCAGAGGAGTTGATGTTTCTTCAGCCTGCAAATGGTATATTTGGTTTATCGTTCATTATTAATTACAAAAGAAAATGGCAAGTACCTCGAACGGCAACATGTTTGCCTTATAAATACTTAATGAGATTGTCTTTCAACTTTTTCTCAAAGGGATCCTACACGTTAGGGTAGTCAAAACATTTTTTAAATAAAAATATTAAATATTCTAAAAAAGATTCGATATTTGTATCGGAAAATATGAATTTGCAATACAAAATTTGACCTTATAACAAAAGCTTCAGTTTTGTATCAAATTTTTTAATTTTAAAACCAAAAACATGAATTTTCTGGAAAAAATATAGATTTCTTCTCAAAAATTGGAATTTGAAGAAATAAAAATTAATTTTTAACCAAAAGTTTAAATTTTCTACCAAACGAATAAAGTTTTCAAAACTAAAAGATGAATTTTCAACCAACAATGAAAAAGTTGAATTTTCACTTAAAAAATTAACTTGTAACGAAAAATTAAATTTTTTAATAAAGAAATATATTCATCATTGAAATCATGAATCTTTCTAACAAAAAAATGTACTTGTAACCAAATTATTAAATTTTTAACAAACAAAAATTTCCAACCAAATAGTTAAATTTGCAAGCTAAGAAATGAATTTGCAATTAAAAACATAAATCTTTAACCAAAGAAAATGAATTTTCAATCAAGAATATTAATTTTCTATTTAAATTTGTCTTTAAAAAAGATCTTCTCACTTCGCTTCATTGGGAATCGAACCCCAAAACTTCCGATTGCCGGTCGACTGCTTTAAACTTTAGAGAGATAAAAAAAAAACATTTTTTAGAAATATACGCTATCTCAAGCTAGGTGTTACATTTATGATACGAGTAATTTAAAAGAATCTATATTATCATCAGAGGAAGTTACTGGCTAGATGGAAAATAAATTTAAAAATGTTTTAAATTAAATTTTTCCTGAATGAGAAATCCTTTTTCAGAAATCAAATGAAACTTGATCGATAGTTTTGATTTCTATTTTCACAAATTCTAGAATGACACCTACACTGGTCGATTGTAACTACCCCCGATGATAATACAGATTCCTTGAGATTAATTTTCTACGTAGAAAAACAAATCTTCAGCCTAATGGTTAAATTTCCAAATAAAAAAGAAAAATTTTCAACTAAAAAGCGTAAAAGTTGAATTTTCAGTCCATAAAATTAATTTTTAACAATGAAGATTAATTCTTTATCAATTAAGCAGCTGAACTTTCTGCAAGATATATTAGCCAAACATGGATTAGTTCCATTTTTAGTCAAAAACTAATAATTTCAAGCAAAAAAGTGATTTTAAATCAAATAGTCAAATTTTAAATAACAACATTTTTTAAATTAGGAATTGAACAGTTGCATACATTTTCATTTCACAAATTGAATGTTTAACAAAAAATTATAAATTAAAAAAATAGTTTGTTATTATTTTTAACAATTAACATTTAACCAAATAGTAAAATTTTGAATCAAAGATATGAATCTTCCATAAAAAACATTTGTTAGTAAAAAAGATTAATTTTCAATCAAGAAGAATTATTTTTTGCTAGAAAGAACGAATCTTCAGAAAAGCACATCAATTTTCAATTAAAAAGATGGTTTTTTAATAAAAACTAGAAAAGTTACATTTTAAAATGAACAAAATTAATTTTCAATCAAAAAGTAATAATTTTTAACGAAATAGTTCAATTTAAAACAAAGAAATCAAGTTCGAACTAAAACGATGAATCTTCAAAAATATTGTTATTCAAAAAGATGAATTTTCTACCAAGAAGAATTATTTACCAATAAATAGAAAAATTTTAAACAAAGTACCTGAATCTTCATTTATATTAAACAAAAAAGCAACCAAAAATATTCCTTTGTTGTAAGACACAAAATTTTTCAACCAAATATTTTAATTTTATGCTTGAAAAGAGAATCTTTAAATCAAAAATGGAATACTTACATTCAAAATTAAAGAAATTAATGTTTATAGCAAAAATGTCACAAAATAGTTGCATGCATTTATATAATTTTTTAACCAAAATAATTAATCTTCAGATAAAAAATACAAGCAAAGAGTTCAGCTTTCAAGCGAAAAGTTAATTTTTTTTACAAAAAAAAAGAATTATTAACAAAATAAAATAATTTTTAACAAAAAATGTTTAGTTAAGAAAATTAATTTTCAACTCAATAAGAAAGAAGTATTCAAATTAAAAAGAAAGCAATTTTATAGAAAACAATAAAATTTTCTACCAAAGAGATGAACTTTTTACTAAAATGATAAATCATCAACAACAACAAGAAAGTAATTTTTAAACAAAGAAGTTCAATTTTGAATCAGTTCGCTACATTTTCAACTAAAAGCACGCATTTTTTAACCAAAAAGTTTCCTTTGTTGTAAGATACATAATTTTGCAATCAAATCTTTTAGTTTTCTACTTGAAAATATGAACTTTAAACCAAAAATGGAATACTCACATTTAAAGTTAAAGAAATTAATTTTTATAATAAAAATTTTACAAAATAGTTGCATGAATTTACATAAATTTTTAACCAAAATAATTAATCTTCAGATAAAAAACACAAGCATAAAGTTCAACATTCAACCAAAAGGTTAATCTTTTTACGAAAAACATTAATTTTTGGCAGAACAAAATATTCAAATTAAAAAGTAAGCAATGTAATAAAGAAAAATAACATTTTCTACCAAAGAGATGACCTTTTTACTAAAATGATGAATCATCAACAAAAAAAAGGCATTTTTTAACAAAGAAGTTCAACTTTGAATCGATTCGCTACATTTTTCACTAAAAGCGTGAATTTTTGAACCAGAAAAATAATTTTTCTCACAAGAAGTCCAAATTTTTAACAAAATAGATAAACTTATAAACGAAACAGTTTAACTTGCTTCTACAAAGGATCAATTTTCAACAAGAAATGATATATTTTCAAGAATAAATGAAATCATTCAATTTTAAGTAAAAAAAATGTTGTTATCAAAAACAAACAAAAAAGTTCAAGAAAATAGTTTCGTTTTCAACCAAAGAGATGAGTTTTCAAATAAAATCATAAATTTTCCAAGACACGTTTTTAGAAAAATAAATTGATTTTTAACTAATAAAGATATATTTTTAACTAAGACGGAATGGTTAAATTTTCAGGTAAAAAAATTATTTTTCAACGAAAAACTAAACGAATTCTTATCAAAATAGTTCAATGTTCAAGCAGAGATGAAGCATCAACCGCAAGCAAATAGATTTTCTACAAAGTAGTTCAACATTCAAAATTTAAAAAAAAAAGGTTAAATGATGTTGACAGCAAATAGCCTTCCTTATAAATCGGGCTAATCAAAGCGTAAGCAGTCAGGAACGCCTAAACCGTTCCCAATTAGAATGCATAATATTGCGCAATCTCCGCATGTAAGTACCCCCGCACTGCGCCTTTCCGCGACTTCTAAGCCTTCCTGAGACTATTGAGACTACGAAGACTTACTAAACCGCGAGTAACTAAGCACAACTAAAACAAAGTAATAAAATGGCTAATTTAGCTCTCAGACACAATGCTACTAATTCCAATTTTTTGCACCCTTATTTGATATAATTAAACCAAAAAAAATTACGAAGATTTATAAAAATATGGATTTCTGAGGACGAAGAGCAGGAAAGTGAAAATTGATGATAAAGTTATCGTATGGAAGTCAGGAGGTCGAGAAGGGACAGACACGATCCCTGCCCAGAACATTATTAGTTTAGCTCCACTCTCAGCTTGACGCAATTCGCGTTCACCAAATATTTTTCTAAATCTTCCGACCAAACGAGAATTTTCCTGTATTATATTGTATATACATTGGCGCCTTTTCGGCGAATGTAGGGTGAGCAGCTGCTCCTTCTAATCTTGGGGTGGTTCGGGGTTGGATGAGTTAAAAAAGATTGCTAATAAAAAAATTGCAATCTTCTGTTTCAATTTCTTGTTAAAAATTGAACCATCCCAGTTGAAGATTCATCAATTCAATTGAAAATTCAAATAATTTATTTAAAATTCAACTCTTTTGTTAAAAATTAATTTTTTTGGGTTGAAGATTTTATAACTTTATTTGAAATTGCATCTCATTGGTTGAAAATGTAACTATATTTTTGAAAATTAGTTTTTTTTCGTTAAAACTATTTTTCGGATAAAAAATTTTACGATTTTAATTGAAAATTTAACTAAATTGTTAAATTCCGTTTTTTTGTGTTCAAAAATAAATTCGTTTGGCTGAAAACTTAACTATTCTGTTTCTGGTTCAAAATTTACATTTTTTAGTGAAAAATTTTTTAATTCGTTTTTTTTATCAGAAAATAGATCTTTTTTAGATGAAAATTCGTATATTCGGATTAAATATAATCTACTTGGTCCAAAATTTATCTTTAGGTTGAGCAGGTGCTACCCCTCATCTTACGGTGGCTCGGTGTTGGATGAGTTAAAAAAAATTGCTAATAAAAAAATTGCAATCTTCTGTTTCAATTTCTTGTTGAAAATTCGACCATTAATTGAAAATATAATTAAAAATATAATATAAATATATATATATATAAATATAATTAAAAAATAATTGAAAATTCAATTCTTTTGTTAAAATTTTTTTTTTTTTTGGGTTGAAGATTCATAACTTTGAATGTAATTGCATCTATTTAGTTGAAAATGTAAGTATATTTTTAAAACTTTGTTGTTCTTTTTTGGAAAAATTATTTTTTGAATCGAAAATTTTACGATTCTTATTGTAAATTTAACCATTTTGTCCAATTACTTTTTTTTCGAAAATAAATTTGTTTAACTGAAAAATTAACTATTCCATTTCTGGTTCAAAATTTACATTTTGTAGTCAAAAATTCATAAATTTGATTTAAAATTCGTCCTTTTTATATGAAAATTGATCTTTTTTAAATAAAAATTTGCCTTTTCGGATAAAAAATTATTCTTCTTGGTGGAAAATTTATTTAATTCCGTTTTTGGTTCAAAATGTATTTTTTTTCTTAATTTGATAAATCAACTTTTTGGTTCTTTATTTTAGTTGGAAAATCACATCTTTGGTTGAAAATTTAATTAGTCAGCAGTAAAAAATCAATGTTTTTTATTTGAAAAACATTTATCTTTGAATTATAATAACTTAACTTTTCAAGTTAAAGATTAATAATTTCAGTTGAAAAATAAACAATTCGGTTGAAAATTCATCAATTTTCGGTAGAAAATAGTTCTGCTTGAAAAAAAATTTATGACTTTGGTTACAAATTTAATTATTTGATTAAAAATTACTCTACGTGGCTTAAAATTAAATGTTCTAATTCAAAAGTATCCATTTCGGTTAAAAAGTCCCCTAATTTGATGAAAATTCGTTTCTTTTATTTAAATCAACTGTTTCTGATTTAAAATAAAAATCTTTTTTGGCTTAAGATTCTTTATTTTATTTGAAAATTCATCATTTTAATGAAAAATTCCGCTATTGTTGACAAATCTTAGATTTCTTGTTTAAAAAATTATTTTATAACTGAAAATTTAATTTTATCAGTTGAAAATTCACTTTTTTGGTTAAAACTTTAACTATGTTGCTGAAAACTCTTTATTTTTTATTAAAAATTTAATTCTCTCATTAGAAATTTATTTATTCTAATTGTTTGTATTTTTGTTTGTGCATTCCACTTTTTTGTTGAAAATTCGTTGTTTTCGTTGAATTCAACTGTTTTCGATTTAAAATTAAAATCTATTTTGATTGAAGGTTCTTCGTTTTCTTTGAAAATTTATTTTTTAATTAAATAATTAATTATTTCAGTTAAAGATTTATCATCTTTGTTTCAATGTCATTTGTCAAGTAAAAAATTTAACTATTTTGTTGAAAAATCTTTAGTTTCTGGGTTTACAATTTATTTACTAACTGAAAATTCAACTATATTAATTAAAAAACCATGAGTTTAGTTAAAAATTTATCAATGTTTTTGATAATTCATGTATTATGTTAAAACTTTTGGGTTTTCTGTAGGAAATTATTCTTTTTGGATAAAAATGAATTTTTTTATTTAAATTTGAATTATTTTATTGAAAATTAAACTATGTTGTTAAAAATCATACCGTTTTGTTAAAAAGTATTCTTTTTGGATAAAAAGACCACTATTTTGTTGAACTTTCTTCTTTTTTGGTCCAAATTAACTGTTTTTGATATAAAATAAAAATATTATTGGTTAGAGATTCTTCATTTTAGTTGAAAATTTATTTTATTGTTTGAAATTTTAAATATTCTTTAAAAACTCTACGCGTATTAGTTAAATATTTGTTTATTTCCTGAAAATGTAATTATTCTATCTGTTCGTGTTTGCGATTGGGAAATAAACTTTTTTTTTAAATTCGCCTCTTTTCGTTAAATTCAACTGTTTTTATTTAATATAAACAGATTTTTTCGTTAAAAATTTTTTCTTATGGTTTAAAATTTATTTCTTTAATTGACAATTTAACTATTTTGTTAAAAAATCTTTGGCTGTTTGGTTGAAAACTTATTTTTTCGCTGAAAGTTTAACTATTTTAGTTAAAAATTATTGTTTTAATTCGAAATTCATTTTAATAAAAAATTTAACTATTTCAGTTAAATATTTATTATTTTAGTTGGGAATTCATCTCTTTGATTGCAAATTTATCTATTTTGTCGAAAAAGTTTTTTTTTAAATGTATGTATTTGATTGAAAATTCGCCTTTCTTCGATAGAAAATTAATCTTCTTTGTCAAAAGTTCATGTTTATTGGTTCAAAATTTAATTAGTTGATTGCAAATTAAACTGCATTGTTATTTGGGAATTCATTTTTTTTGCTCAAAATTTGAACTATTTTATTGAAAAATATTTGGTTTGTGGTTGATAATGAATTTTTTTAATGAAAATTTAATTATTCCAATTGTTTGTATTTATGGTCTAACAATTAACTAGTTTCTTAAAAATCCCTCTGTTTTGGTTGAGTTTAACAGTTTTTAAATTTAAATGAAAATCTGTTTGGTTGAAGATTTATAATTTTAGTTAAAAATTCATCTCTTTGGTTGAGATTTTAACTATTTATTTAAACAATCTTACGTGACTGGTTAGAAATGTATTTTTAAACTATTTTTTCCAAAACCTTTGGTGTTTAATTGAATAATTATGTTTCTAACAATAGTTTTTTAACACGCACCTGAATTTTTAGTCTGCGAAGACGAATTTTCTACCAAGAACATTTTTTTTTACCAAAATACGAATTTTCATGCAACAAAACAAATGAATTTTTGGTTAAACATATATTTTTCAATTAGAAATTTAATTATTGTAGTTGAAGACTTATAATTTAAGTTGGAATCTTATCTTTTTGATTGAAAATTTAACTATTTCGTTCAAAAAAACTTAAATTTTTTGTTTGAATATTTATTTTTTAACTAAAAATGTAATTTTTTACATTGAAGATTTATCATTTCTGTTGAAAACGCAACATTTACATTTTTATTTAAAAAAGTTCATTTGTACCAAAAAAGAAAAAGTTGTTTTTAACCAAATAGTTAAATTTTCTTGAAAATTGGTTACCTCAGGTAATCCAGGTTAATCCGATATAATCTGTCGTAACCTACCGCCACTTTTTTTTGTATTCGGTACTTATCAAAGTATGATTTTTTACTTCGGGAAATTATTTAGAAAAAATATTTGAATTTTTTAACAAACAGCTGAACTTTTAGTTTTATGAGATGAATTTTCCACCAAGAACATTTTTTTACCAAAATACGAATTTTTATGAAACAAAACAAATTAATTTTTGGTTAAAAATATATCTTTCAATTGGAAATTTAATAATTATAGTTGAAGACTTATCATTTAAGTTGAAATGTTATCTATTTGGTTGAAAATTTAACTATTTCGTTAAAAAACATTGATTTTTTGTTTGAATATTTATTGTTAATATAAAAATTTAACTGTTTACATTGAAGATTTATCATTTCTGTTGAAAATGCAACATTTACATTTCTATTTAAAAAGGTTAATTTTGACCAAAAAAGAAAAACTTTTCAACAAAATAGTTAAATGTTCAAGTTAACAAATAAATGTTTAACTTAAATTTTAAGCCTTTCATAAAAAAACAATTGTTAAATAAAAGAAGAATTTTCAACCAAAAATAATTATTTGGCACTAGAAAAGACGAATTTTAACTAAGTACACGAATTTTCAATTAAAAAATATAAATTTTTAACCAAAAAGGGAATCATAAAATTTTAATTTAGAAAAAAGTAATAATAATTTTCAACTAAGTTAAATTTAAAAAAAAATTCAATTAAAATAATGAACGGTTAACTAAGAAGATTATTCTTCTACCAAAAAGATGAATTTACAAGAAAACACATTAGGTTTGAACCAAATGGTTAAATTTTCCACAATTACAAAAAAAAATGCAACCAAAATAAATTATTCTAACTTTTCTACAAAAAAGAGACGAATTTTCAACTAAAAACGACCAATTATATATAAAAAATGGAACAGTTAACTTTGTGACCAAAAAAATTGATTTGTTGTGAAATTTTTGTAAGATTTTAAGTTTAAAAAAATTAATTTTTAAACAAAAAAATACTTACATGAATTTACATGGTTTGATGTTTTTACGAAAAACATTGATTTTTTAAAGAAAAAAATTAAGTATCAATAAAATACAGGAATTTCCAACTAAGAGTAGAAACGTTACATTTCTGTAAAAGAATTAGAGTAAACCAAAGAAATTAATTTTAAACTAAAATAGTGAAATTTACCAGATGAATTTTCAACAAAATAAATAAATTTTTGTTTAAAAATTTATTTTTCGATTATAAATTTAATTATTATAGTTGAAATATCATGTCTTTGGGTTACAAATTATTTGTTTTGTTAACATTTTTTCTTAATTCTTCACTTTATGTAATCCAGGGTAATCCGATATAATCCGTCGTAATCTACCTCCATTGTCCCTTTTTTTGTTGATCATAAAAAGGTGATTTTTTTGCGGGCAAAAAGGGTTATATATAATATATTATTGGTCCGAAAATGCATTGCAAAGTTTTTTTTTTATTAGAGGAGAAGACACCCCCTCCCCCCCTCGGAAAGTTTTCATTTCCGACGAAAGAAAGGCCGTAATTTTTTTTCCGAAATTAATTAACATGGGAAAATTTAGAATTTTTGAAAAATTGAACTCTTTTTCCAGGGTTTTAACAAAACTTGTCAAGTTTATTCAAAATTTACGAGTGTCTACGAAATAAAACCATAATAATAACGCTAATTTTCAACCCACCCCCACCCTCACCGCAGCGCCCCAAAAATGACCCAAAAATAAAAAAACTACATTTATACGCATTATTGTTACTTTTTAGCAATTTCCGTCGTCTTTTTCATACAAATAATTACTATTGGACAATTTTAATATTTACTATGACTTTTTAAACAATTTTCAATTGCTTAAACAAATGTGAATTATTAAAAAATTATTTATTCCCAAAAAAGGTATACAATAATTTTATTTCATGATCGAAATGCAATATTTTGTCATTGTTTGGAGGAGTAATTTCTTATAAAAACGTTATGTCATTATTTAAATAATTAATTGTAGTTTATTTTTAAATTTCTAAAAATTGAGCTAGAGATTTCGACTTTTTTAAATTGATATCCTATGCTACTTTTTTGAATAATTATATAATTTTGATACATTTCTTCTAATGTTTAACAAATTGATATTTGTTTAAACCATTTTTATTTGCTCAAGCTGTTATTTTTCGGCAACTAAAAAAAATATAAATAAAATAGAGGACATATGATTAATAATGATTTAAAAGTATTCTTTGAAAAGTATTTCCTTAAAACAATTATATTTGTTTAAAAAATTAAAAAGAGGTCAATTTATTATTTCTATACACTATAAAGTCAGACACATAGTTTTATGTGTTCTATTTTATTTTATTTTTTTAGTTATTCAAAGAAAACTGATTGAGCAAATAAAGATTGTTTAAACAAATAACAAAATTATTAAAAATTAAAAGAAATATATCAAAATTATGTTTTTATTGAACAAAACGTTGCATAGGATAATAATTTAGAAAGAATTTAGACATCTCTGGCTGAATTTTTAGCAATCATATGCTACTTTCTTTTGAATAATTGCATAATTTTGATATATTTCTTCTAATGTTCAATACAAATCTATTTGTTCAAAAGAATTTTATTTGCTCTAGCAGTTATTTTTTGATAACTAAACAAATGAAATAAAATAGAAAATATACACATATTTTACAAAGTTTAAACAAATATAATTAGTTTGAAGAATTATTTATACAAAAATATTTTTAAAATCGTGTTTTCTGAAATACACATAATATTGAATGATTTCGAGGTAAATTAAAAAAAAATTTAATTGCATAAACATTAAACATAAACATTATGCATTTAGCAGAATTTACTACTCCTCGAAATCATTCAATATTATGTTTGACTCAGAAAATACGATTTTTCAAGTATTTTTGGAAAAGTAATTATTCAAACAAATTACATTTGTTTGAACAATTAAAAGTGGTTAATGTATTTAAACAAATATAAATTTATTAAGTATTAAAAGAAATGTATCAATATTATGTAATCTTTCAACAAAATGTAGCATATGATACTAAATTAAAAAGAATGTTGACATTTCTGGCTCAGTTTTTAGCAATTTTGAATAATTATAATTAATAAATAATTCATCAATAATTAATCATGTTTTAGAAAAATTTACTACTCCAAAAAATGACAAACAATTAAATTTCAATCAGAAAATATAATTCTTTTTCTGCATTTCTTAGGAATAAATAATTGTTTAAAAAACTTAAATTTGTTACAACAATTTAAAATTAATTAAAAAGTCATGGTTAATATTTAAATTGTCTATTAGTAATTATTTTGTGTAAAAAAGATGACGGCCATTGTTAAAAAGTAACAATAATACGTAAAAATGTAGTTTTTTTTATTTTTGCGTCATATGGGCGGGGGGGCTGCGCGAAGGGTGGGGTGGGTTGCAAATGAAAGTTATAAGTATGGTTTTATTTCGTAGACTCTCCTCTTAAAGCTAAAAGAAATTGGCACGTTTCGATAAAACCCTGGAACATGCGTTTAATTTTTCGAAAATTCAAAATTTCACCATGTTAATTAAATGGGGGTTTGAAGTGCCCGGTGGCAAGTGTTAATATTCGAATTTCGAAAAAAAATTACGGATTTTCTTTCCCCGGAAATGGAATCTTTTAAGAGGGTGTTTTTCCCTGTAGCTCGGAAAGCGTTTTTTGAACCACCCTAATAATACATATTCCTACCATCACCATAAGACTAAGGGGTTCTTGACGCCCCATATAATATATTTCTTCGTTGAAAAAACTATAATTTTCCCAGGTCATTTTCTTCTGACACATATCGGCATCTGGGAGCCGGATATTAGAGCCCGACCCTTGTCTGCGAAAAACTTAAGTTTTCCAGCGATTGTAGTACACAGTGTTACGAGACCAACCCCCAGGAGTATGGAAAGAAAAGTTCAGTCTCGAGGGCTGCAGGCGATAAGGGACATTTTTCATTTCGCTTGGAGGAAACCCAGTCGACAGGTTCGAAGTATGGCGATAAAAAAAGGGCACCCTCGGAAATCACTCTTAGCTTCGATCGCCGTATATACTTCCGGCGGCACCATTCTTCTCGGACGTATTCGTGAAACGCCAATTCTTTAATTACGAATACAATCGGACCATGTTTTACCACCGAGAGAACGTTTTCAACTTTATTAGCTGTTCGGCAAGAAAAATTGCGGATTTGATCAATCAATTTCGCTTTTCGCATAAAGCACTTTTTTTAAGACTTGAACAACAATATTATCGAGAAAAAATTTATTAGTTGAATTTTCACGCTGAAAAGAAGATTTTTTGTAAGACAATTGAATTTCCAGTTGATAATTTGAATTTTTGAAAATGAAGATCATTCTCTGACAAGACACATGATTTTCTACAATAAATATTAATTTTTAATAAAAAAAAGACAAGTTTAAAACAAGAGTACTATGTTTGACAAACAAAATAATACAATTTTAAACGAAACAATTGAATTTTTTAACAAATGGCTAAATTTTAAATCTCTAATTTTCAAGTCGACAAGTCGTATTTTTTAGAAAGTGATTCAATTTTCAATCCAAAAGACGAATTAAAAAAAAAGTATATTTATCCAAAAAAGCTCAATTTAACAAAATTAGTTCAATTTCGAACAAAATCTTGGCATTTTTGAACAAATAACTGCATTTTTGGTCTACGAAGATGAATTTTCAACTAAGAAAATAGCTTAATTAATTTAATTAAAAAATAAATAATTTAATTTAATTAATACAAGAAAAAATAGTTTAATTTTCAACAAAATATTTAAATTTTTAAGAAAATTCTTAAATTTTTAACAAAGTAATTACATTTTTAACAAAACCTTTTAATTTTTTTAACAAATAGCTGCATTTTTAGTCTACGAAAATGAATTTTCAACCAAGAAAATTATTTTTTTACCAAAAGGCCAGTTTTTAATTAAAAACTTCAATTTTTAAGAAGACTAAAATTTTTTTAATAGTTTAATTTTCAACAAAATAATTAAATTTGTAACATAATAATTACATTTCCAACAAAATCTTAGAATGTTTTAACAAATAGCTGCATTTTTAGTCTACGAAGATGAATTTTGTACCAAGGAAATGATTTTTTACTGGCCTGCCAAATTTTAACTAAAAACTTCAATTTTGAAGAAGAATAAGTTAATAAAAAATATTTTAGTTTTCAAGAAAATAATTAAATTTTTAACAAAATAATTACATTTTCGACAAAATCTTTGAATTTTTTAACAAATAGCTGCATTTTTAGTCCACGAAGATGCATTATCAACCAAAAAATTATTTTTCAATAAAAGACAATTTTTTATATTACAAAGTACAATTTTAAACAAGATTAATTAAAATACATATTTAAATTTAAAAAAAGAATGAAACTTTCCACAAGATCTTTAATTTTTTTTAACAAATAACTGAATTTTTAGTCTACAAAAGGTAAATTGTCTAACAAGATTTTTTTTACCAGATGACGAATTTTTAATGAATTACTTCAATTTTAAAGCAAATTGTTGAATTTCCAAATCAAAAATACAGGTTTTTTAGAAAACAATTTAATTTTCCACCCAAAAGACAAATTAAAAAAAGTATGCTTATCCAAAAAATATGAATTTAACCAAATAAGTTTAATTTTGAACAAAATCTTCGATTTTTTAAACAAATAACTGCATTTTTAGTCTACAAAAATGAATTTTCAACTAAAAAGATTATTTTTTACGAAAATACTATTTTTTAATTTAAGAAATTAATTTTGAAGCAAATAGTTAAATGTTTGACAAAACAGATAATTTTTAACGCAGAAAGATGATTTTTCTAATATAAATATGAATTTTCAATCCAAAAGGAAAAAAGTTAAAAAAAAGAGTAGTATGTTTGACCAGAAAAGATAAATTTCACAAAATAGTTTAATTTTAACAGAATAATAAAATTTTCCACAAAATATTTAAATTTTTTAAACAAATAGCTGAATTTTTAGTCTGCAAAGATGAATTGTCTGACAAGTTTTTTTTTTACCAACAGACGAGTTTATAATGAAACACTTTAATTTGAAAGCATCTTATTGAATATTCAAGACGAAAAGTTGCAAATAGTTTAATTTTCAAGCCGAAAAGAAAAATTGTTATCAGACAATTTAATTTCCAGTTGATAATTTGAATTTTTGAAAACGAAGATCATTCTTTGACAAGAAACATGATTTTTTTATAATAAATATTTATTTTTCAATCCAAAAGGACAACTTTAAAATACGAGCAGTATGTTTGACAGAAAATGAGAAATTTTACAAAATAGTAGGATTAAAAAAAAGTTCAAACAAAATGAATTTTCAACGAAATATTTGAATTTTTGAACAAATAGCTAAATTTTTAATCTAAAATTATAAATTCGGAAAGATTAATTTTTTTGCAAAACAATGTCATTTTCAATCCAAAAGAAAAAATTTTAAAAATAATATATTTAACCAAAAAATATGAATTTAACAAATTAGTTAAATTTTCAAGCAAATCTTTGAATTTTTTAACAACTAGATGCATTTTTAGTCTACGAAGATGAATTTTCTACCAAAAAAATTATTAATTATTAATTATTAATAAAAATGTCAATGTTCAATCCAAAAGCATAAATTAAAAAAAAAATAGTTGCATTTTCAACTCCAGAAGACGAATTTTTTAGAAAACGATCTAATTATGAAACCGAAAAAATGAATTTTGGATTAAAATGTCATTCTTAGCCAAGAAAGAAGATTTTTCTAACATAGATATGAAGTTGCAATCCAAACGGATAAATTTTCAAAAAAAGATTAGTGTGTTTAACCAAAAAAGATGAATTTAACAAAACAGTTAAATTTACAACAAAATAATTAAATTGGATAATCTGAATTTTTTGACAAAAAAAATCTTTTTAACTCAGAAAAATGATCTTTCTAACATCAATATATGACTTTTTAATCCGAAAGACAAAATTTAAAACAATATTATATGTATTTAACCAGAAAAGATGAATTTAACATATTATTTAATTTTTTAACAAAATACTTGAATTTGTTGTTAAATAGATTAATTTTTAGGCTACAAATATGAATTTTCAACAAAGAAGATTTTTTTTACCAAAAGACAAATTTTTAATAAAATTATTGTATTTTCCAGCAAATAGTTGAATTTTCAAAAAGGAAAAAGAAATAACAAAATAAAATAAATAAAAGTATTTTTTGGAAAACAATGTAATTTTCAATCCACAAGACAAATTAAAAAAAAAACAGTATATTTAACCAGAAAAGATAAATTTAACAATTTAGTGAGATTTTTAACAAAATATTAGAATTTTTTTAAAAAATAGCTACATTTTTAACCTCTTATTTTTAATTCGAAAAGTTGAATTTTTAAGAAAAAATATCTTTTTTATACAAGAAAGATTATTTTTCTAACATAAATAAAAATTTTCAATGCTAAGGGATAAATTTTCAAAAAAAGACTAGTATGTTTAACCAGAAAAAATGAATTTAACTTAATAGTTAAATTTTCAGCAAAAAAAAAAGTTTTTTAACAAAATAATTCATTTTGAAACTGAATTTTCAAAAAAATAACTTCATTTTTTAATAAATAGCTTAATTTTTAGACTGCGAATGTATATTTTTAACAGAGAAGATTTTTTTACCATACGACGAAATTTCAATAAAACTATAGTATTTTCCAGCAAATAGTTGAATTTTCAAGTCAAAAAGGCGGAGTCTATAGAAAAAAATTTGATTTTTAATTCGAAAAGTTGTATTTTTGAGAAAAAATATCTTTTTTAGTCAAGAAGGAACATTTTTCTGACATAAATATGAATTTTCAATCCAAAAGGATAAATTTTCAAACAAATAATAGCATGTTTAACCACGTTAAACTTCACTTTTAAAGCTAATTGTTAAATTTTCAAGTGAAAAAGACGAATTTTGTAGAATAAAATTTTATTTTAATTCCAAAAATTTAAATTTTTGACAAAAAATATCGTTTTTTAGTCAACCAGGATGATTTTTTGTACAAAAAAATATGAATTTTCAATTCAAAAAGACAAATTTAAAAAAAGGACTAATTTTTAACGGTTCAGTTGAAATTTAAAAAAAAGATTCAATTTTAAACCAAAAAGAATGAATTTTCAATTAAGAAAGATTACTTTTTTACCACAAAATATAAATTACCTACGAAAAGACAAATTTTGTGACAAAATAGTTTAATCTTAAAAACACATAGATTGATCTGTAATCATGAAATACGAATTTTATAGCAAACAAAAAATTTTCAAGCAAAGACAAATTTTTAATGAAACACTTCAATTTTATAGAAAATTATATATAATT
>NC_046660.1:60979822-61007328 GCF_010883055.1 Belonocnema kinseyi
TAATTTAAAAAAACGATATACCATTCTGTTGAATTAAACAAAACAAAATTATTTTTAAACAAATACATAGTTGAATTTAATCCAAAAATATTAATTTGAAAAAAATTAACCTTTAATTAAATTGTTTAATTTTCAACCTAATTTTTAAATTTTAAAGACAAACAGAAGAGTTTTCTATAACACAGATTAATTTTCAACGAAAATGATAGCATTAATTGTAGCCGTTTTTAAAAAGAATTTCAAATTAAAACCATGCAGTTTACTTTTTTTTCATCAACAAAAACATGAATTTTCACGAAAATTGTTGACCCCTCAACCAAAAAATATTAATTTTTAACCAAACATTTGGATTTAATACAAAAAATGGCGAATTTCATATACAAACGGAAGAATTTTCAACAGAACAGTTGAATTTTCGAACCAAAATTGTGATCCTAATAAAATATTAGAATTTTTAACAAAATATTTGATTTTTTTAAGAAAAAGCTAAATTTTTAACCAAGAAAATTAATGTTCTACCAAAAGCCGAATTCTTATGAAACAAGTAAATATTTTAATAAATAAAGTTGAATTTTCAACTGAAAAAGAGAGTTTTAAAAACTAAAAATGTAATATTTATAACTTAAAAAAATTATCAACAATAAAAAAATAAATTATCAGCAACAGATTTTATAACAAATTAGTATAATTCATGGTAAATTCATTATAATTTAAAGCGATTTCCAAAGGAAGTTAAATTAATTTACATAAATATTTGTTATCCGTAAGTTTTTAAAAATTTGAGCAATATTTTGAATCAATTGAGAAGAATTCAAGGTAGTGTGATGAAATTCTTATGAAATGAAGAATTTGAAAAAACATAATTGAAAAGAAAAAATGCAATCAAAAAATTTCCTTGAATTATGTAAAATAGAAGTTAATAGAATTCAAAGCAAACTCAGCAGAATTTAAATGAATTTAAAAAACACTCACGAATTCTTTAAAATTTGAGTGATTTCAGATTAATTCAAATTAATTCCAAATTAATTTTAAAAAATCCAAAATATTCCATCAATTGGGGCTAAATAAAAAAGTCGAAAGAATTGAAAACTATTAATTGAAATTCAGGATAAATTAATAAGAATTTTTAATTTCCAAATGAATTACAAAAAAATTGTCCGAAATATTTCAATAATTTCAGAAAATTTATGGTGAGGACAAGAATTCAAGAGAATGTGATGAAATTTATAGGAAATAAAGTCAAGATAAAAAAATTCAAATGAATAGAACAAAATATTGAAAATGTAAAAAATGCAATTAAATTCAGATAATTAGTAGTGAATAGAATCGAATGAGTGATCAAATTAAAAATTCGTTGAATTCAGTGCATTTTAACAATTCAAGAGGAATTAATTTTTTTTAAAGGAATTCAAAATAATTAAAAGGAAGAAAATCAAAAATCCTTGGGTACCCTGTTTCAAATTATGAAAAAAGTAACTGAAGTAATCCTTTCTTTTTGAAAAATAAATTCCAATTGAATAAAAAACATGGCTTCTTTACATACATATTATCCATATTTTACAAAGTGAATTTAGCAGATCCAGAAAAAGATGAAAAATGTTACATTTTTAGTCATTCAGTCGACCTGAAGCTTACCAAAAATATATAATAATAATCTAAATTTTCATTGTTTTTAATTTTCTATTTTTATTTAATCGAAAAATAAAACAATAAACAAACAAAAGCTTCACTGCGAAATAATCCTATTCTTCAAACTGAATTTATTAAATGGTATTATTATTTATATTATTTATATTGTTATAGTATCCCATTTCTTTTTTTTTTTTTTTAATTAATATTTTCCCGCACTAAAAAGCGCTCCTTTATGAATTTCGTGTCTAAATCGTATTTGTACCAGCGGCATCTGAGCCCTAGGGCGAGGGGGGGGGGGGCAAACCCCCTAGAAATTGACCAAAAAGGGGCACAATATTTATTTGCCCCCCTCTAAAATCGAATGATTAATTTCAACTGACCGTTTAAATTTGGACAAAATAGAAATTCTCATTTTGTTTGTCTATATATCTGCACGGATAAAAAATGATAGGAAAATTCTCAGCCGTGGGATAATCAATGTTTATTACCCTCTTTATCTTGTAATAAATACTCTATTCCACTAACGATTTATAAACCTAGCATCATTAAAATTCTTAATCCCAGTCCTAAACCTGGCTAGGAGGACACATGTCAATTTCGTCCCAGATACCTGTGAACGGTTCCCCGCTGACCAGGTTCGACGACAGCAGTTCGGCTGAGTGAGGGGAAGCCGTGTAGTGAGGCAACCGTTCCAGGTACCTGGGGCGGAATTGGCTATATTCCAGCTGAATAGATACTGGAAATATTTCAATTCCTTCTTCTTTGTTCAATGTTTGAAATATGTTTGAAATAATAAAAGTCTTTGTGAATTTTGTTAAATCCATCAGAAAACTTTGTGAAATCTTTGAGAAATCTTTGCGGAATATTTGAAACATTTCGTAATATTTTTGAAATTATTTATATATTTTTTCTAAATCCTTGGAAAATTATTGAAATTTTATTAGTCTATCAGAAATCATTGAAATCTTTAGAAATAATTTCGAAATATATTTGGTAATGTTTGTGAAATTATATAAAATATTTGGGAACTCATTGAAGGCCTTGTGCATTCTTGAAACAATCATTTAATTTATTTGAAATATTTAGTAATATTACTGAACATATTGAAATCTTTGGAAAATCATTGAAATCTTGAGGTAATGGTTGAAATTTAACTGAAATCTTTACTAAATATTTGAGAAATCATTGAAATTTTGGTGAAACTTCTTCAAATCTTTGTGAACCCGTTGTGAATGCTTTAAGAATCTTTAAAATATTTTAAGCAATTTCGGTCATTTGTGTGAAATTAGTAAAACCTTTGTGGAATCTTTGAGAATTGATTGAAGTCTTTGTGAAATATTTTTAATTCATTCGAAATCTTTGAAATCTTTATGAAATCATTGAAATCTTCATTCAATCTTTGAAATCTGCCTTAAATCTTTGTGAAATAATAGAACACTTTTTGAATGTGTTGAAATCTATCTGAAATCTTAATGAAATAATAGACGTCTTCGTGATTTTTTTAGTCTACCCGAAAAGTTTGTGAAATATTTTTAATCTTTGTGAAATCTTTAAGAAATCTTTGCGAAATGTTTGAAATTCAGGTAATATTTCTAACATTATATCAATATTTTAAAATTTTTTGGAAAGTCATAGTAATATTTGCGCACTCTTTATAATCTATCTGAAATATTTGTGATATATCGAAGATCTTTTTGGAATATTATGACACAATTGAAATATTTTTGACATTTTGGATAATATTTGTAAAATTATAAAAATCTTTAGAAAATATTTTAAGTTTTTGAAATCTATCCGAAATCTTTGAAATTGTTTGGAAATCATTTTACCTTTGTGACCTTTATTTAATCTATTCGAAATCGTTGTAAAATCTTTGAAAAATCATTAAAATCTTTCTCAAATCTTTAGAAATCTTTTCTATGTATGTTTGGTAATATTTGTAAAATTATTGAAATATTTAAGAACTCATTGAAGTCTTTGTGATAACTTTAAGGTCTATCCAAGATCTTCGCGAAATATCTTTGTGAAAATCTTTTAAATCTATTCGAAATTTTTGAAATATTTGGGAAATCATTAAAAATCTTGTGAAATCTTTGAAATCTATTTGAACTCTTTGCGAAGTGATTGAAATCGTTGAAATATTTTGAAAATCATTGAAATTGTTGTGAAATCTTTTAAAAGTCTTTGTAAAATCGTTGTAAATTCTTTTAAATTATTTGCGAAATATTTGCAACGTTTTTGAAATATTCGTTAATGTTTGTGAAATTAAAATCATTGTGGAATTTTTGAGAAATGATTGAAGTCTTTGTGAAATCTTTGAAATCTACCCAAAATCGTTCAAATCATTGAAATCTTTATTCAATCTTTGAAATATATCTTAAACATTGTAAAATAATAGAAGATTTTGTAAAATCGTTTATATCTATCCGAAATACTTGCGAAATATTATAAATATTTGTGAAATCTTTATGAAAATTTCAAAAAATTATTTCAATCTTTGTGAAATCTATTAAGTGTACCTTAAATGTTTTAAATATTTCAAAATCTTTGTGAAATCATTGTGAATCTTTGCGAAAAATGTTTTTAATATTCGGTAATATTTGTGCAATTATTGAAATCTTTGTGAAAACGTTGGGAAATCATTAAAAGGTATGTGAAATCTTTGGAAAAGCATTGGAATCTTTCCTTAATATTTTTAATCGTTGTCTAATCTTTACAAAATGCTTGCAATATTTGTCAAATCTTCGTGAAATCTTTATGAAATATCTGATAGCGAAATCTTTGGGTAATAATTTAAACCATTGTGAATTCTTTAATAATATTCAGCAAATATTTAAAATGTTTTTTAAATATTCAGTAATCTTTGTGAAATCTTTGAAATCTTTATGGGAAATCATTGATATCTTTGAGTGAAATCTTTGTCAAATAATTGTGAATCCTTTAAAAATCATAGCGAAATAATTTTAAAATATTCTGTAATATTTGTGATATTATTGAAATCTTTCGAAATATTTGATATTTCCATAAACTTATTGCAATATTTGTTAAGTCTTTGTGAAAAATTTTTAATCTACCCAAAATCTTTGAGAAAATTTTTACATAGTATAATATACTTATACTATGAAAAAATTGAAACATACAATACTGTTAGTCTATGCCCCTACCCCTCTAGAAAAAATGGTTCCACCACTTCTGATTTGTACCAATATAATTTAGAGAAGTTTGGCCGAATATTTATGACAAATGGGTCATTACAACTTGTTTAATAGTTTTTGCATAATTTTAAATATATAAAATAAAATTTTTTCTTTAAATAAATCCAACTTTGAACGTATTAAATGACCAAAAACTTAAGAAGACAACGCGCATGCGCAAACCATTTTACTTGAGTAATTGGCATCAGAAGAACCTTCAGTTTTCCAAAACACTTTGCGGATGCAGGTAGCAAAACTGTTGATTTTTGACATCAGGTGTTATCCGCCATGGCCGTAAGTACACGGACATGAATTGTTTTATATATTATAATATAATATTTTAATTTTAAACTTGTTTGGAATTTGATTTCTTTTTATTTTCAATTGCTGCTGCATTTCCATTTTTGTTTAGTCCATCTTCTTCAGTAGAAAGCTTTCAAGCGTCAAAATTGTTTTTTTTTGTTGATATTTAAAAAATTGTCCACGAATCTAAAAGTCTTCTATATATTTTATATTTATTAATTATACATTCCTTTCAATATTTTTTAGTTTGATCATTCATTTTAAAAATAAAAGAAGTATCCTCAACATTTCATATCAAAACGTTGCCAATACGTAATGGAGAGGGAGCAGGAGGCTCCACCTCTTGGGCTCACAAAATGAGTTGGGAAAATGCCATCTTTTATTTTTTTTATTTCACATTCTTCAATTTATTAATAAATATTATATAAACAAATTTCTTGTAAGAACTTTTAAAGGCAACAAAGTATCGTTTTATCTTAATTTGAGTTTTTTTTTGTATTTTTAATTTGAGTGATAGTTTTTTTATACAATCCTTTTCTTTAAAAGTGGTTGTGCTTTTGTATTTAATTTATCAACAAGTTTGTAGAATCAATATTTCTAACATGTTTTATTATTTTATACTAAAAGTAATTTCTGAATTATTGATAACAAAGAAAATTTAAATTGTACATGATTTTGAATATTGGGAAATGTTTTTTGTATTACAATTTTGCTACCACGCTGATTTACAAACTTGTTCATAATTCCAAAGAGATAAAAAAAATATAACTGATGTAATTCAGTATGATTTAGGTTTCATTTTAAACGAATAATTAAAAATTCTGAAGCTATACAAATATGTCGAAAAAGGCACTAACAATTTTAAGATTTTAAATTTAATTTTGCAGAATTAAATTTTTTTTCAAGAAACCTTAATTATTTTAAAAGCTTTTGAGAAGTTTGGAAAAGATTCGTAAGTAATTTTTATTTTGAGAAGATTTCAAAGAAATTGAAAAAAATTGATTTTTCAAGTTACCTTTTGAAGAGAATTAGAAAAAATCCAATCATTTTACACAATGATTAAAAGTTTGAAGAATTAAAAAAAAATAATTAAAAATGGAAAAGATTTCCAACAATTCGAATCAACATGTAGAATTTTTGCAGAATTTCCATTTATTTAAAAAAAAGGTTTAAAATGACGTTTAAACGTTTCAAAATATTGTAAAAATTGTAAAAAATAAATCAAGATGATTTTAAAACAGTTTTATTTTTATTTTGCAGAATCTTAAAACAATTTAAGGGAATTTTGGTTGAAATGTAAAATATATTTTTATTGGCCTACGAACTATTGTATTTTTCATTAAGAATTTAACTCTTAGGTTGAATATTTATCATTTATTTATTTTCTGGTTGAAAAATTAATCTTTTATTGTTAAAAAAACGCCCTTTTTGTATGAGTTCAAGGGGTTTTACATAAAAATTTTAATATATTTTTGTTAAATTTCAAATTTAGGCTTTAATACCGAAAATTAAGAACAAAACAGTACAATTTTTGTTAAAAATTAATTTTTCTTTTTGATTAAAATTTAACTACTTGCTTAAAAGTTGAATTTTTTTTTAAATGTAATTGTTTGGCAGAAGATTCTTTATATTAGCTATAAATCTAATTTCTCATTTGACAAAAAAGTTTTTATTTTTAAATGATCCACTTTTTTCAGCTTGTTATATTTATGTAAAATATCGTGTTGGAACATTTTAAAGAATTTGTTCTTTAATTGTATATTATTAGCTTGAAAAATGAAAGTGCTACTTGAAGATTAAAAATGTTTACAGAGTTTATTTAAAAAAAAAAAAATTACGGATATATGTAGAAACAATTCCTGGTTTCTCATTCTATTCAAATCTAAAGTAATTGTATGTTTAATAAATAATAAATAAGCAATAATTTTTTTTGTAATAATTTGATCTCCTGAATATGTTTTGTAAAGATTGTAGTTTAGTTAAAAATGAAGTCTCATTTTGTTAAAGGTTCATAGTTTAAATAAAAATTTCCTTTTTTTATTCAAAAGTCGAACTATTTTGTTTACAATTTTTTTCTTTACTTAGAAAGTTAGCCGTTTTGATTGGAACTGCAATTACATCGTTGAAAAATTAGACTATTTTTTTGTCACATCCGCTGATTGAAAATTCATCTTTACAAAATGAAAATTTAATGATTTAGTTATACATTCTGCTAATTTGTTTAAAATTCATCCCTTTGGATTTAAATTGCAACTAGTACGGTAAAAAAACTAATTATTCCATTCAAATTTTTTTTAGTTCACTATACACCCATTTTTGTGGAAAATTTATCTTTTTTTTTATAGAAATTTAACCTTGTTTGACTGAAAATTGAGTAGTTCCATTCTTAGCTTGATATAAAATCAATCTTTTGAATAAAAAATATATCTTTTGTTAAAAATTGTAATGTTCTTGGTAGACATATTCTGTTTCGTTAAAAATATAAGTATTCTATTTTTGGTTCAATATTGATATTTTTTAGTTAAATATTAATTTATTTGTTTGAAAATTTGTATTTTGTAATAAATTATTCTTTTGGGTAGAAAATTCAACTATTTGTTTAGAAGTCATTTATTGAAAAACTGCTTTTTTCACTTAAAAATTAGGTTTTCAGCTCGAAATGTAACTATTAAATTTTGTTGTTAAAATTCGTATTTTTGGGTTGAAAAATAAACTGTTTTGCAGGCAATCTGTCTTTTAGGGTTAAGAACTTCAACATTTTCAATGATATTTTTTTCTTAATTGACATAAAAACCCTTTTTGGTTAAAAATTTAACCCTTAATGAAAGTTTGTTTTTTAAATTAAAAAATGAGTGTTTCGTTTAAAGATTCAACCAATTTGTTAAAAATTCATATTATTTGGTTTAATTCAACTGTATTTTGTATTTTTATTATCTTTTTATAATTTGTCGATATTTTTTTATTGAAAACAAATCTTTTGAACTTAATGTGTAACTATTCAATTTTTGCTTGAAAACTTATCTTTTTAATGGAAAATTCATTTATTTGGTTTAAAACTCATATTTTTTTGGTGAAAAATTTCACGTTTTGGATACGATTTATTTTTATTGGAGTGAAATATCTTTCTCGGTTGAATTTTAACCTATATTTTTTTTAAATTTTATTTTTGGCTCGAAAATAAATCGGGGTTGGCCGAGTACTCAAAAAATTGGTCGAAATTTTATATATTTTTGGTTGAATTCAACTGGTTTTGATTAAAAATTATAATATTTTTTTTTGTTTAAAAATTGCAACGATTACATTGTTTGTTGAAAATTTATTTTTGTATTGTTTTGAAGATTAATTTATGTATTTGTATATTTTGTTTGAAATTTGTCTTTTACGGTAGAAAAACCGGCTATTTGGTAAACATTTATGTAATTTTTTGAAAATTCGTCTTTTAAGTAGAAAATTCATTTATTTCATGAAAAATTTATATATTAGATTGAAAATTCGTCTCTTCTGGTGAAACTTTAATATCCTTGATGCAGGGTGGCCGCTGGAACGGGAAATGACCAGGAATTTTTTGAGACCGGGAAAAACCGGGAAATGCAAAATTTTTGTACTTTAAAAATTTTTATTTTTAAGCTTACATTTTTAATTTAGAGAATTTTAAAATGCTTTCTTAAGGACTTGAACAAACAAAAAATAAAAGCCTTTGATGTTGAAAATTTTAAATAAAAAACATTTTTATTTAATAAATAAATAAATTTTGTGTAAATTTATATGTACTAAAAAAGTTTTGTTTGAAACAATAATGTTAATTTTGTTGAATCTACAGTTGGTGTAAAAGTAATAAAAAGTGAATAAAAACGATTTGAAAAAACGATTTTAAATCAGTTAAAAATGTATGAATTTTCAGATTTTAACGTTAGAACTTGAACGGTTTCAATTTGAAACTCTTAGTCATTAGACAAATGTGAAAGTGTAACTGAAAGTTTATAATCTATTTCCAACTTAAAAATAACTTCATAATAATATATTCTTAATTAAAGAATATTAAAAAAAAATTTAATATTGTTTCAGCTGAAAATATTCAATTTTTAACCCATTCAATTTAAAAATATTAATTAAAAAATATAATTATTGAATATTTAGCAATATTTGAATTTTTATTTAAGAAAAGTAAAATGAAACCAAATATTCAAAAGTAAAGAATCTTTAACTAAATTGTTTGACATAGAAAGCTTGGAATCGTTACAATTTCGAAGAGCCTTTAAAATATGAGCGTTACAACTTTAATTGTTGCATTTGAAAAAAGGCTTCATTTGTGAGTGAAATTTTTAAATTTTGATGTACAATTTACCAATAAACATTTGTAGAAAAAATTTGAGTAATTTTAAAAGATATTTAGATGTTTAAAAAAATAAAAAAGTTATGATGCAAATTTTAGAAAGTTTTCTTAAAATCTTCTAGAATATTTTTTGAACATTTTGTTTAAATATTTGAAAAATTGTTTGAATACTATCTTAAAATAATTTAAAAAAATGAAGTTATTTTTAATTTTTCTAGGAATATTAATATTAGGCTATAATTTCAAGTTTTACATTAAGTTTGAATCTTTTCAAAGCCTCTACATCTCTCTTAAAATTTCTCAAATTTTGCCTATAAATATTAAATATTTAATTTTTATTTATACATCCAAATGTTAAAGCAATTTTATCAAATTTGCAGGATTTTCTGAAAATTGTAGAAAAAATTCAATAAATTTTGACAGATATTTCGAAGTTCTGAAAAAATTTTTAATTTAAAACAAATTCCAGATTTATCGAGATTTTGTAGCTTTCCAAGGACGTTTAAAATATTTAAAATGAAAATAATTCAATTTCTAATTTAAAAAAGTATTTAGTTAAAAAATTTTCAATTTTTCAATATTTAATATTTCTAGCTTAAAATTCTTTAAAATTATATCATTTTGAAAATTTCAAAGTGCATTGATTAAGTTTTTAATTTAGAGCATTGAAGATGATAACGTTTTTTTATATTTTTTTTATATTGAAAAATGTGAGCATCTTCAATTTTATACGCTTAAATTATTGAGGATTTAAATACAAAATTTTTTAATCAAAAACTTTTAAATTAAAATTTTAAAATTTCAAAATTTAACAGTTCGGCTTTGAGTTCTTTCATTATGCAGCTCAGTTTTTTTTTACCTCAAATGGAAAATCGTTTAGCTTTAGTGTTCCACTTTTTAAATTTCATTGACCGTGAAAAATGTTTGCGAACCGGGAAAGGACCGGGAATTTATTTCGTCAATTAAAATGGCCACCCTGTTGGTTGAAATCTCAACTATGTGGTTAAAAGTTTATTTATTTTGTTGAAAATAATTTGTTTAAATTGCAAATTTTTGGTTTAAAGTGTCCCTTTTTGATTTGAAAACTCAATTCAAAATAGTTTATTTAAAAATCAACTGTTTTGCAGTACCATTATTTGAATTTTCTGCGTATAAGATTTTTTTTTATGAACAAACAAAAATTTAGAACGTTCAGGGAATTTCGAAATTAGGAGCAACCTTGAAATATAGTCCCAAGAAGGTGGCAGCGGTGGGATTGTCCCAATGAGACGGATTTCATAGATCAAGTTTAGATCCCGGGACTTAATTCGTACAAAATATGGGGATTTTCGAGACATCATTCCATCACTTTTTTGTGTATTATCATCAAAAATTAAGAATTTCATCAACCTAAATTAAGAATGTTGTCAACATTTTTGTTCCAGGTGAAAAGTGAAAAAATAAGGGCAAAATCCCGTGGACTGCCACCACCCTTTGGCCAAGCGGTCTACAATATCGTGAAAAACTCTTACAAATTGTACAACTCCGATCCAGTTTTGAAATGCATATTGTACAACTTGAACAATTATTTTCTCTCGCAATTTGGAATGATCAGCATTCACTATGCAGTTTCTCAAACAACATCAGTACCTCTTCTGGAACTGCTGATCTTATTGGGTGCAGATTTCAACTGTCAGAACAATCGTGGCGAAACTCCTCTGCATGTAGCAGTTCGAAAAGAAAATTTAACTTTTGTCAAGATGCTCCTAAGAATTGGTGCAGACACCAACATCCACAATAAAAGAGGCGCTACTCCACTTCAGGAAGCCTTGATGCAGAAAGACACAGACATGGTGAAATTGCTCGCATCTAAAGGATCTGATGACATCCTTTTTGCTGATGATGATGACCTCATCAAATTTCTTCGAAGCAAGGAGAACAAAGTCAACATCTCCGGCAGTAATTTTTCAACCCTACTCTATTTTACAGCCAGATTCAACATGGAAGACGCTTTTTCTCAAGTTCTCGCAGGCTCTTCAGCTTTCGACGTCAACGCCAAAGATCCTTACGACACTTCTTTACTTTCCTATTTAATTCAAATGCGCAAGGAAAATATGATCAAATGTTTGATTGTGCATGGAGTTGATCTGAATGCTGAAGATCCTTACGGAAACACTCCGTTGATGTTGGCGTGTAAAATTGCAAAAGAGTCGATTGCTATTCGTCTTGCTTCAGAAAGTGTCAGAATTTTGAAGATGTTAGCTGCTGAAATAACGAGAATGAAATGTCAAGGCGAAGTGGTTAGTTCAAAAAATGTTGAGGCCTTGAATCACGAAGTCCTTGGAGGATTTTCAGCTGAATGTCAAATTGAATTTCGTCGTTTGAGAGAAAAAAAAGTTGTCTGCGGTAAAAGAACCCGTCTTTCGCGATTTTTGAAATACAATGTTAAAAAATTAAGACCGGTGGTTAGGAGCCAGGATAAAATTGAGATTTCTTGTTCAGTTAGATCCGAAGAATTTCCGATTTACGCCGACAGGTTGATACAAAACATCGGACAAGTCAACTCGAAAATAGCAACTGTGCGAGTATAATTTTAATGTCCGACTATACTTTTATAGTTTAGGATTTATTTTTATACAATTTTTTGTGTAAACTGTCAAACGTAATTTTACCTGATAACTTAACAATGAATTTTAATCTAAGACATATAGATTTATTTTAGATAGTTTGAAGTTTGTAAATTGTAAATATAGCTTGTATTCCTTTGGGTTTAAGGAACTTTTAAACAAATTTTTAAATAAAGACAAATTTTTATTGGAAGAAAGTTTATGTCTTTGGAGAGAATGCTTGGAACTATTTCCATGAAAACGGATTTTTTTTTTACTTAATTTGTTTAAGACTGCAAATTTAAATTTGAAATAAATTTTTATTTGTTTGAAATAATCAACTTTTAGTGAATAACGCTAACATACCCTACTATTCTTCTAAATTATTAATAATTTGAAATATAATGATTTTTTTATAAACAACAGCAATTTTAGACGAAAACCCTGATATAACAAAAAATTGTTTAAGATCGTAATTTTTTTTTCAATTGGATATTTTTGGTTAGAAATAAATAATTACCTAAAACTTTAAATCTTCTTTTCAATTTTGCTATTATTTGTTTAAAATAAATGCTTAAAATTGTAAATCTTTTTTGAAATATGATTATATTGTTTTATTAATAGAAATTTCAGATGGTTAGCAATAAAAACCGCGAGGATCCCCTAAAATTGTTTTAAAAACTTTTATCTTTGAAAACAAATTATTTTTACAAAATTTCGATTGTAAAACAATTTAAAAAAAGCAATTTAAAAATTTTGAAACATTTCAAGAGGACAAAAAAATTTTTAAAAAGATTTCTGGAAAAATTTCCAATAATTTTTTTAAGAAACAAATTTTTTAAAAGAAAATTATAAAAGGTTCCGAAACATTTCAAATGATTTCCTATAAATTTCAAAGACGACTGTAGAAGATTTAAAAGCATAATTTTTCAAATTTTCAAAATTAAAGAAAATTCAAAAAGATTTAGGAACGATTACAAAAGTGTCAGAAAAGAATCCGGAATATTTTATTTATATCTTTTATTTTTAAAGATTTTTCAAATATTACAATTTAAAATATATTTACGAATATTATATGGTTTGAAGCGCTTAAAAATACTGAAAGCCAAAAAATGACCGGAAATTTATTGAAGACTACAATTTTGTAAAATTCTGTAAATTAAAAAAAATTTCTTCAAAATTTACTAGACAATTTTTCGGTAAATCTGAAATTTGCAAAAGTCTTATTGAATTTTATAAATTAAACTTAGAAAAATATATATTTACGTAATATTAAAAACAAATAAACTTACAAAATAAATAATTTTCAACACAAATTTTTGGATTGGACATTATTTCTTCCTCAACAATTTTTCTTTTAAAAATGGATTGCTTAAAAATAATAATTATTATCACAGTTATAATTTTTTTTTAAATTATAATTTTTCTGCTACTACTGTTATTTTAGATGTGAAATAGTGAGATAACCTAAACATTTTCAAATTCGTGGATATTGTTGCAAATATTTTTTTATTTCTTAAAAACCAATTTTGATTATAATGATTTATGTCTTAAATTACCAATTTTGGTGTAAAACGCTAACAAAATCCAAATGGTTAAATGATTTTAAATCTTGCTCGAACTAAAATGATGTACCTTTCGAAATACCAATTTTTTGTGTAAAACACTAAACTAATCGAATAATTTAAAAAATGTATAAACCTTGTTCAAATTATAATGATTTGCGGTTGAAAATATGAATACTGCTATTATTTTGGATGTGAAAAGGTGACATAATCTAAAATTATTCAAATTTGTGAGTCCTGCTTCAAACATTTTGTTTTATTATTTAAAATACCAATTTCAATGATAGTGATTTATGTTTTGAAAAATCCATTTTTTGTGTAAAACGCTAAAATGATCCAAAATCGTCATAAGATTATTAATTTTTAAAAATATATTATAATGATTTTCGGTTTACGTAAACTACATAATCTTGAAAATTTCAAAATTCATAAACATTGTTTCAAATGTTTTTATTATTAGGAAAAACCAATGTTGATTATAATGATTTATATTTTAAAATACCAATTTTTGTGTAAAACACTAAAATAGTCAAAATTGTTAAAAGATTATTAATCTTTTAAAAATATATCGTGATGATGTTTGATTTCTAATACGTAAGCTATCAATTTTTTACGTGGAAAGCTGACATAACCTAAAATTGCTGAAATTCAAAAATATTCTCGTTAAAATATTTTCTTTCTTATTATTTGAAATACCTATTTCTGATGTAAAACACTAACCAAGTCCAAATGGTTAAATGATTTAAAATCTTGTTCAATTTATAATGATGTATATTTGAAAATACCAATTTTTGTTATAAACCACTAAAATAATACAAGATTAAAAAAATTATAAACATGGTTAAAATACTAATTTTGGTTTTGGAAAGCTGACATAACCTAAAATTGTTCAAAGTGAACGTATTCTTAACATACCAATTGTCGATGAAAAAAACTAACGTAATCCAAAATCATTACATTTTTCATGTAGAAAGCTGACATAACCAAAAATTGTTCAGGTATGTGAATATGAAAAAAAAAAATAAAAATACCAATTTCCGATGAAAGAACATAACATAATTCAACATTGTTGAAAAATTCCAAATCTTGTACGAACTATGATTTTTTTAAATGCAAAATTTGGTATAAAACGCTAATAGAACCTGAAATTTTTCATTTATTAATCTTCTGTGAAATCTAATTTTTCTGTAATAAACATACCAATTTGCCTCGAAAACGCTCAAATAATCAAAAATTGTGAAAAGATTGTTTATAAATCTTGTTCAAATCATAATGATTTTCGTTTTAAAATATGCAAACTACTAATATTTTTGATGTAAAAAGCTGACATAACCTCGAATTGTCCGAATTTGTGAATATTCTTTCCAAAATTTTTTATTATTAAACATAAAAATTTCCGTTAAAAAATACTAATATAATCGAAAATTGTTCGAATTATAATGATATTTGTTTTAAAATACCAATTTTTGGAGTAAAACGCTATCATAACAGGAAATTGTTAAAAGTTATTAATCTTCTGTAAAATAAACTTTTACTGCATGAAGAATACCAATTTGCGTCAAAAAATAATACAAAATTGTTGAAAGATTATAAATCTTCATAAAATAATAATGTTTTTCGGTTTTGAATACGTAAAACACCAATTTTAGATTTAAATGCTTACATAACCAAAAATTGTAGCAATTAGTTTTTCTCTAGAAAATTATTTTTTTTTCTTTTTATTGAGTCTGGATTCAATTGTTTTCTCAAAAGTTTCCTTTTTTAGTTACATTTAACTAATAGAATATTCCTTTTTTTTGTTAAGAATTATTTTTTTAATTAATAATTTAAGTGTACCGTTTTGGATGGTGGCTGCAAATTCAACTGCTTGGATAGAAAATTAAATTTTTGAGTTAAAATTAAACTGTTTATTTGAAAATTTAACTGCTTAGTAAAAAATTAATTTTTTTGTTGAAAATTCGCGGTATCGGGTGGAAAACTCAATCGTTTTGTGGGAAATAAATGTATTGCGTTGAAATTTTGCCTTTTTGAACAGAATATTAATAATATTTTTCGAAAATTCATCATTTTGGTTTAAGGAGTCAAACATATTTTTAAAAATTCGTATTTTTTATTTGAATTTCACCAATTGAGAATTCTTTTTTTTTGTTGTCCAAATAAGTTTTTTAAACTGAAAATGCAACTATTCCATTTTTGGCTAAGAATGTATCTTTTTTTATTTAAAACCCCATTTATTTCGTTTCAAACTCTTCTTTTTGTTCGAAATTGATTTTATTTGAGTAGAATATGATTTTGTTTTGCTGCAGAATATAGATTCTACGTATTTTTTTGAAAATTCTTATTTATGGTTGAGGGTTAAAGTATTTTGTTAACATTTTTTGATTTTGATCAAGTTCAAACCAGTTGAAAATTCTTTTTTTTTCAAGATTAATTTTTTAAACTGAAAACTTAACTATTCCATTCTTGGTTGAAAAGATACTTATTAGTGGAAAAATTAAGTTTAAAGTCATGTTTGTAGGTTTCAAATTCAACTTTTTTTCTTGAAAAGTTATCATTTTTTGGGTAGAATATTAATTTTTTTGGGTTAAAATTCATGTTTTCTGTTGAAAATTTAATAGTTCTTTTTTCGTTAAAAAGTTGTCCGTTGTTGGTAAAAACTCGATCTTCTTGGTTAAAAACTATTGCTTTTTTTATATTCGAAATATTAAATCGTTCGTTGAGAATTCATCCTTTTTCTTTGAGAACTAAATTCAATGTTTTTAAATTCAGCTACTATGTTAAATTAATAATTTTGTGGAAAATTCGAAAAATTGGTAACGCGTCGTTTATGGATGAGCCCTTTTCAATAATTGACCCGGTCGATACTACAGCAAGATCAACTTTTCAACTGTTGAAATTCGGATTCTACATTAAATTTTCTATTACAAACTCACGGAGCAATCGCAGTATTTTTTTCGGCTTTAAATTTTTTTTAAAATGTCATTAACTTGTGCTGAATGTGACTTCAAGCGCATCCATAATAGTTCAAGTATTATGTTGCGCGCGAAGTTTAAAAATAAAATTCTCACTTGCATCGCAGCGTTGTTGTCTGATGTTTCCACTGGGTGGCGCTAGAATCCAGACAAAATTCTTCAAGTTACCGACGGAACGCTTATTAACTGCTACTAAAAGAAGATGCACTTGAAGGCGCCTTCGGCCCATGTAAATCACAGGTATTAGGATTTGAAATCTTGAGGGCACCACTAGCGGCAAAAGCAATATGGCCGGCGACAGTAGCTAGACGTCTCATAAGACTCATGTAAAACATTGAAAATTAGTCTCTAATCTTAAAAATGAAAGTAACAATAGCTCAAATTTGTGATTTCACAAAATCTACACCGGCATGTAGAAACTTCGTAAAAGGCAAACTAATTTTACATTCAGGACACCTATTTTGCGGAAAAAAGGTGGAAAATGAAACTTCAGTTTATATTATTGCATTTTATTTGCAAACTTCGAATTTAAAAATTCTTGTTGTCTGAATAATAAATTCTTCATTTTTTTCCCCTCATAAACATTTAAAATGTTATATTAACTATCGACATTTCAATGAAAAATTTAATTCATATCAACTTGAAATGACAAATCAGTAGTAACTTTTTTCAGATTTGAGGTTATGTTGATATTGTTGTACATAAAATAATATTTTTATTTAGAACGTGCTTTGATTATTTTCATTTGGAATGCTGAAAAATCACTAAAGAATAAAAACGATAAATACTTGACGATGATTATAACGTTTTCTTCAAACTTTTTTATTGACAGTGCAGGAACAAGTTTGAAAATCCGTTTAAATTTCGTGCATTTTTTACTTTATTCTGTTTTATTTCTCGAGCCATACTATCAGTAAATGCTGTAAATGTACTATACGATTTTCCATAATTTTTTAAAAATAGAAGTTTATTTACATTTCAGAAAAACCGAGCAGTTTCTTGCTTTCGAGCAATAGAAGAGCAACCAAACAAACAACAAAACACTTTGCTCTTCGATTTTCGTGGCGAAAACGCCATTGATAAAGTTTGATTTATTTTATTTGTATCTTTTTATTTATCAATTTTTATTTTTATCCCGGTTTCACTGTAAAAAAACACTGTAAAACCTTTACAAAAAATTATTTTCGTATATTCGCCTATACTTCTCGTCAAAATTTACCTACGCTTAAGGCTTTCCGATTCTGTCGCCAGGTGGTCTATTCGAGTATTTCAGATCCCAATTTTATATTTTTTAGTTTTTAACACTGCAAGAAAAAGTATTGCGATTACTTCGTGAGTTTGTAATGCAAATTTTAACGTAGAATCTGAATTTTAACAATTTAAAAGTTGATTTTGATGTTTTTTTTTAGTTTTTTAGAAAGAAACCGAATGGGGACCCAATGGGGTCCTTTACGGGTACTTTGTAGAGGCTTCATTCGGTTCCTTCGGTCCGCCAGGGCACGTGGTATGAACTCTGCACATTAACCGTAAACGTCAAGTCTACACATTTAAGTCTATACATGGAAGTCTCGACGCTTAACTCTACAACTTTTTATAAATGAATTCTTTAAGACTGTACACATTAAAGTGTACACGTTAAAACCCTCCACATTAAACTCTGCACACCAACCTCGAAACTAGAAAACCTCGAACATTAAAGTCTACATAACAAAACTCTTCACGTTAAACTCTGCACATTTAACTATACACGTTATTTACATTTTCTGATAAAAAGGCCGACAAATCAAACTGGGCACATTAATTTCTACACGTTAAACTCTATACGAAGAAACTATGCACATTAAACTCTGTACGGTTAAATGTACACTAGGATGGCTCAAAAACGCTTTTTTTAGAAGGCAATGAGCCCCCCTCCCCAATTTCACTCCAAATCCGTAAAAAGAACTTTCCCAATTAAAATTTTTTTTTATTTTCGATTTTAGCAGGTGCCGATTTTGACTTGAAGTTTCCCATATAAAATGTATGGGGAAAAATCACTTTTTGAGTTTTGTGGAATAATTTTTTAGGGTTTGAAAAAATGTGACGCGAAAGTACGGGAGCTTGTTGAGAATGATCTAATGAAGAATATTTAATAACACTGGTTTTTTAATTTTCAATTATTTAAAGAAACGGAATTTATTTAAACAATTTTTTAAAAACTTGGTTTTCCGTAAAAATGATTTCTATTGGTCAAGTGGAATATTGATCAACATTAGTTCATTTATTTTCAATTATTTAAACCATTTGTTTAATAATTTATCAGTAATATTTAGGTAATAATTTTTATTTAAAAAAATCAAAAAAATAACGTTAATCAAACAATGTTGATAAATGTTTCACTAGACCTATAGTAAACATTTTTAAGAAAAAAAAGACAAATTTTCTAAAAAAATTGTTTAAACACAATTCCATTGGTTTAAATAATACAGAATTAATAAAAAAATGTTAATAAATATTACACTAGAGTAACAGTAATAATATTTATGGGGGAAAAATTATTTTCAAACAAAAAAAATTATCTAAACATATTCTATTTGTTTAAATAACTAAAAAGTAATTAACAAATGATAATAAATATTCCACTGGACCAATATTAATAGTTTTGAGTGAAAAAAGACCAGAATACAGTGCTCAAAAGGTCGATTTCGTGAAGAATTGACATTTTATGTTTTGAGGGTAGTTTTCAGTAGTTTTTTAAATTTGAAGTGAAATTGGGGGGATCATTGTCCTCTAGCATTCAAAAAAATTTTGCCAATCATTTTTGGATCACCCTAATGTACACGCTATTATACCTATGCATTTAACACTATACGTTTAAGGCTTAAGTCTAATATTAATGTGTCGAAAAACATCTTTTGTTTATTATTATTGTATTGAAATACTTGGAGAATCAGAATTTTCGCAAGTAGTAAAAAAAGCCTCAGGGCAAGTACTTAAAACGTATCTGCTTATCAAGGATTCAGAAATATATAATAAGGTTGAAAAAGCGCAAAGTATACTTCCACACGTTGTGAAATCAAACCCATGATTAACAAATATAGCAATGATGCTCGAAACTCATTCTATTCCTAATATTTCACTACATTTTTATTTGAAAAAATTTTCCTTTCGATTAATCGTTATCGAGATATCGTTATTAGAATTTTTAAATTTTTACTAATGCGCCTCTCTATCCCGTGCAGAAATTCCAATATTGATCTGATCGGGGCCAGATCCGGCAGAATTTTGCCCAAATCAGGATATCTAGATGGGGTCAGACTCGAAATGAAACGCGATACCCGATCGGGGCCCAGGCGCTGCGCCCAGCAATAACCATGCCTGGCCCCGATCGGGCCCATATTAATTTATTTTTCTTATTCTTAATTAAAAGGGATTCTTTAATAAAATAATATTAAAATCGAATATATCACCTCCTTAACTGAAATTTAAGAATATATTAATAAATTATATATTATTATTAATATATTAAAAAAATATATTAATAAACCATTTAAATATTTTGCAATATATTTTTGATTTTAATTGCTAAATTAAAGTTGCTTTCAATTTCTATACTGAACTTAATTGTGGAAAGTTATTCTGAAATAAGTGGGTTATAATATCGCACTGGCTCTTTAAGTTTTTTTTACAAAAGCGAATATAAATAAGAAGGTTGTATTTACATTCCGATTGTATCAAATCACCTAAAAATACGTGAAAATAAATATGTTTATGACGTTATTGTTGATCTAATTCGTTTTCACATTCAATAAATGAAACATTACTTTTGCTACTTTTCTTATAAATAAATAACCTCATTTCGATGTTACCCAATGGGCACAAAATTAGGCGACGTCTTTACGACATCGTTACGACATCTTTATGACAACTTTACGACATCCTATGTCCATGTCGTTAAGGTGTCTTTACGATATCGTAAATAAGTCGTATAATCTGACGATGTCTTTACGATAACGTAAAGACACCGAAACGACACGAGCATAGGATGTCGTAAAGATGTCGTAACGATGTCGTAAAGACGTCACCAAATTTTGTGCCCACTGGGTAGGGTTCATCTTAACATTCTTAATAAATTTACTTATTATAGTCTTCAACACGAAATTCAGGAATATATTGAAGTATACTATACCTACGCACTCGTCTTGTGCTCACTTTTGGCATTTTTTCCCACTTATTTTGTCACTTTTACAAATAATAATTGAAATATTTTTGACGCTTGACACTTTACATTGAAACTTGGGCGATTTGGAGTCAACCCACTTTAGTCCCCGAAATTAATGGAGCGCCATCTACTGGCAAGCTTGGCTGTTAAGCCGGGGTCTACAGGGGGCCAAATTTAACAACCACAAAATCGTGTGCCCGATCTGGCCCAAATCGGAAATAAGGCAAACATTTGGCAATTTCTGCACGGGAAATGGAGGATTTTTTGCAGCCAATTTGCATGTAAACTTATAATTTATTATTATTTACAATAAAGTGATAAAAAATCACATTTCCTATAAGTTTAGCGCGTTTACTTCCACGAGCAGCGTTCCATGTGTACAGTCTTAACGTGTATACTTTAATATGCACAGTTGAATGAACGTGTATAGTTTCAGCGTTGCCACAGACTTTCCATTTTTAATTTCCTTGACTTTTCCCTAAATTTTCCCTGACTTTTCCGTTACTTTTCCCTGGCGTTTTTTCAAAAATCCCTGACTTTTTGACATACCTATAGCAAACTCTAAGCCCAAAAAAGAACAGCAGGGTTGTAAATCATACATAGTTTTTTTCTTCCAATTTATTGAAAGTTGATGATAAAACTCTGACAAAACATAAAATACATAAATAAAATGAACTCAAATAAAACCGAGATACACAATATCCATATTAGAAAATAAAATTAATTCAGACAAGAACTGTACAATTAATTAAAACAAAATATTTAAAAGAAAACAATTTGAAACTGAATTGTTTTACATAGAAAGCTTTGAATCTTTAAATTTTCGAAGAACTTTTGATCTTTTAGCGTTACAATTTTAGATGATCTATTTAAAAAGTATTTAATTTATAAGTGAAATTGTTAAATTTTGACGCATGAATAACAATTGAACACTTATCATTTGCACAAAAAATTTGACTAATTTTAAGCGATTTGTAGAAGTTTGGAAAAGATTCAACATTAATTAAAAACTTGAAATTATTTCAAGTAATTTATACGAAGTGTGTTAACATTTATTCAGAACTTCTTAATATATTTTAAACCTAATCCAAATTTACCTACAATTTTTGAAAATCCAGCAAATTAAATAAAATCCTTAAAATCTTCTATGTTCTTCTTTGATCATTTTATAAATCTCTTAAAATATTCTTAAATTTTCTGTTACAATAATTTTTCAAAGTGAAAAATCATTTTCAATTTTCCTAAGAATCTTAAGAAAATTTTTATTCTTTTGTAGTTTTTCACAATTTTTAAAAAATTCTAAATTCCTTCCTACATACTGATTTTCCGCGCGGTTAAGCAGGGGACTCAAGCGGCTAGACCATGTATTTATTAGATCATGCTTAACGCTGCTTCTCTGCGTCTCCCGCGTGGAAAAATGTCTCGGCGCTGGCCTGGTCCAGACCAGACTGTCAGGTTTCCAGACCTGGCGGTGACTAGATGGTTTGGCCTGGGCCTGGCGAAAAGTGTAACGTTTTTTCTGGCTAGCTTCAGCCCAGTCCGTCTGATCAGCGGCTAGACATGGGCTGGTCAGCCCCTAGTTATGTCCCTAGTTATGACCAGTGCCAAACCTGAACCAGAACATACCTTCCAGACTAGATGATCTAGATAAAGTCAAACCTGAGTCAGACTAGCGTCAGATCAGAGCCAGAACAAATTCTTCCCGACTAGACAGTCTAGATAAATCCAGACCTGGGCCAGACCTGTAACCAGACTTCCCGGACATTTTTCCATACGGGATCCTGCATGTCTAATTTGTAAACAATAACAAACCTGCCCATTCCTGCACGGGCGAGTCCGACAACACAGCGCGCGGCGTGACCCCAGCGAGCCGAGAGGAGCCGAGCATCACCGAACATTCTCTGGCAGCATTCTAGTAGCGGCGCAGTGGCGACCGGCGCGCACTAATGTGTAATCTGTATGAATTGATACGGCCCCATCCGTGATTGACGATTGGTCAGCGGTTTTCAAAAACATTCCCTGACCTATTTTCAAAATTCACTGACTTTTCACTGATTTCCCTGACCATTTTTTTGTTCCCTGCCTTTTCAAGGATTTCAAGGTCTGTGGCAACCCTGAGTTTAATTTGCACAATTTCAACGTGTAGAATTTTCAAATAACGAAATTTTAAATTCAAAAGAATCAACGTGCAAAATTAACGTGTTGACTTGAATGTATACACTTAAATGTGAAGACTTTCACGTGATGAGTTGAACAACGTGTAGATCCGATATGTGTAGCATCGATACCCAGCCGGATTAAAATATTTTGTTGATTGAAAAAAAATTAATCTCTTTTAATAGAAATTCAACCGCTTTTGGTTAATAATGCTACTTTTTTGTTGAAAATACTTCATTTCGGATTGAAAATTCATACATTCATATATGAAATACAAAATATTAAATCATTCGTTGAAAATTTCTATTTTTCTTTGAGAGAGACGGTTGCGAATCTCACCTCGGAAGGGGCGCAGTGCGCGAGTACTCCGCCGAGATTGCGCAATATTATGCATTCCAGTTAGAAACGACGGCAAGCAACCCCCGACACTGTACTGAAAGCGAGAGTTTGATGTAATTGGATTAAATGGCAATACTTATAAATCATTTCTAAGAGCCCTTCTGAATTTTTCTTCGCCACAAATGGACCATTTATAATAAGTTAAAATACATTTTCTTGATTGCAACCATGATTGAGTATGAACGGTGGATTTCTCCTATTCTGAAGTCCAATTATACAGGTCTTTTGCGGGTGTTCGACCGATTTATTAACTCCATTAAGAAAGTGCGAAACTGTTTTGACCGATAGGAAACGACCAGGGTGGACCAAATGGAACTCGTAACGTTAGGGAGGAGCCGCAGGCGGTGTTTTGCTAAATTAACTGGGGTGGCAATTTGAACACGTACGAAACTTTCTTACCACCAGACTACGTGAACAGTGAACACGACTTACTCGAGTAATGTGAATATTTATACAAACTGAGTTCATTCAGCCACAATAAAATTATTTCATATTCGTATCCTCAGAATTTTTATTTGCTGTCAAATGAAAAATACAAAAATTTAATAATCTATTTGTAAACAAACTTTTAAATTTTGAATCAAAATGTTTGATAAAAAAATAATTAACAATTAGTTCCTAATAGAGGGAGGTTTGTGATGACCCCAATTTTCAAATATATTTTTTGTCATATTTCGTTATAATTGGATCCCAGTAAATAGAAAATAAAATTTTAATGAATGTCTGTGGAAGTGTTGTTTTTTAGTTTCGAGATAGAAAAAATTTTAATTGGTTTATGTGGAAAAAACTGATTTAATATTAAAAATAAAACAATACGATAAAGAGTATATTTGATCGCGTCCTCGAGACCCATCGATCGACTTATTGCTGATTTTTTTATTAAATTGAACTAGTGTTCAATAAACAATGAAAATACTGAAAAATTTATTTCGAAAGTCCAAATCGAGTTCCTTTTCCAAAAATTGTTATAATTAACAATAAAATATTTTCCTCGATTTTATAAATCATTGTTAACAAAGTTTATTGTTTAGCTTAAAATAACTATAGTTTATGTTTAATTTGTGAACAAGTCTAATTTAAATTTTCCTTTCGTCTAAAATCTTAAGCTAAAATCTATGAAAATAGTTATGACGTAAAGCAAATTTCTCACTAGACTTAATAAAATTAATTAAATGTGTTTACAATGTATAATTTTATTTCATTTTTTCACTAAAAATTTTTTAAACTACAATTTTTCAAAAAATTCTGCAAGAATTATTCTAAAGATATTTTTTCAACATAAAAAACCATTAAACATTTGTCTGGGAATCTAGAAAAAAATTTGTAATTCTCTTGAGAACTTTTGTAATTTTAATTCAGTTTCTTTTTTCAAAATCTTTAACCATATCAATTTCAAAAATATGAAATTTTTCAAAAGTTTCAAATTAAATTTAAATTGTTGGAATACATTTAAATATTTATCAAGCATAATAGAATTTTTTGTAATTTTCTAATTCTGATTTAATTTTCTTCTAGAATTGGTTTATTTTTTTAAGTAAAGAAAGACATTTGAAATTTAACCAGGAATCTTGAGACAATTCTGTTGCTCTCTTGAAAGCATTAAAAATTCTTGAAAAGCTTCTAATTTTTTGTTTAAGATCTTCAAGAATGTACATTTCGTTAAAATATTTTCTGAATCTTCTCAAGATTTCAATTATTTTCGATTATTTTTAAAACTGTTGAATCTTCTACACATCAAACAAATTTTAATCTAAAAAAATTGTTGGAAAATCTTTCAGATTCTTTTACGACATATTTTGAAGTCTTCAAA
Organism: Belonocnema kinseyi; assembly: GCF_010883055.1. Lineage (NCBI taxonomy): Eukaryota > Metazoa > Arthropoda > Insecta > Hymenoptera > Cynipidae > Belonocnema > Belonocnema kinseyi. Next base: position 61,004,974 of record NC_046660.1, read on the forward strand.
ACTTAAAATAAACCTTTTAAAATGAAATCTTAATAATTTTGAATTTTCTCAAAATGATAAAAGGATAATAATAATAAAATTTTAAAAAGTTCCTATTAAATTATAAAAATTTACAAAATTTCACCCTCGTAAAGCTTTATTCTACTACACTACAGTCATCGAAAACTGTAAAAAAATTATATTTTCAGTAAATTGTTATTTTAAAAACATATTTTAATAATTTTAAATGAAAAAAAAGAATTTATTAATCACTCTTTTCTGTAGATTCGATTAGAATAATTATGATAAATAATTCAAAATCTAAATGTCTTGATAGGCGAGAATAAATCAATGTAAAATTGATAAAATAGCAAGTTGAAAATTATTTTAAAAGCTTAGTTCCTACGTTGCGATTTCTTTTTTTAGAATAAGGCCCTTCAGTTCACGTTTAATTTAAAAAAAGTATAAATCCTAAGCTAAATTTCGTGAAAATAATTATGCCGAAAAGCAAATTTTGAAATAAATTAATTAAAATTAATTAAATTTGCTTAGAACTATAATTTACTTTCCTTTTTTAAACTTGACAATTTGAAAATATATTAAGATATCATTTTCTTTCATAATCTAAAGTACAAAGATGATGACATTTGCAACGATCATAGGCCAATTGCACAGAATATAACCGAAAAATAAATTCTCTAAGTATTTCAGGATTTATTTTAAACTCGACTAACATTTTTTTTCAACAGAAAATTGAACTATTTTTTGAAAATTTATCTTTTTAATTTGAAATTTCATCTGTTTTATAGAAGAAACGTGGGTCAAAGTTAAACTACATTGTGAAATTTAACTATTTAGTGGAAAATACTTCTTTTTTTTTCTTTAGAATTCCTTTTTTACCAGAAAATTAACTTTTTAATTTTTTTTTTAATTAATATTTTTTAGTTAAAAATTCGCGTTTCTTTTTGTAAAAGAAAATAATTTTTTACTTTGAAATTTTCTTTTTTTGCGTAAAAATGCATCAATTTCATGGAAAATTAATTTTTTTTTGAAAAATCATATTAATTATTTGAATATTCAATTTTTGTAAACAAAATTTGGCTTCTGGTTTGAAGGTTCAATAATTTAGATAAACTTTTATTTATTTTTTGAGTGAAAAATCTTTATTTGTGAAAAATTTAATTATTTTGTTGAAAATTTCAGTATTTTGTCAAAGAGCCGTCTTTTAAAGTAGAAAAAACATATTTTTTTGTTTGAAATAAATTAATACATATGAAAATTCTAAATTTTTATATGAAATACTGCTTAATTCCGTTTATAAAATATTCTATGTTAAAAATTGTAGAAGATAAAAATGCTGGTATTTGAATATTAATGATTTGAAACGAAAAATTAGTTTAAGAAAAATCAGAGAATTTTTAAAAATGTCACGCGTCCAAGTTTTCCGGGAGTGGGGTCTTTTTATTCTACTTCGTGTGGTATTTATTAAGTAATATGCGGCAACCTAATTTTGAGTTTAGAGTTTCAGTCTAACAGTGTTAAATAATTAATGAGCTATTGCTTTGCATATTTTAAATTCCTGAATATGTCTGAGCTAGAAAAAAAAATATATTCAACCGTTGATATAATCTGAACAATAAAAATTTAGTTAAAAATCATAAAATCTTCAATTCTAAATTCTCCTCAATTCTGTCATATTCTCGGTTATATAACCTGAACTTTAATTCTCGGGAAATTAAGAACTCTAACTGTATTTGCACGCGTCTTCGAGATGCATCGATCTATCGTTGAATATTTCATAACTTATACTAGAAAGTATTTATGAAGTTTCAAAATAATAATTAATTCTGCTTATAGAATAGGAATTTTTTTCATAATCATATGTTAACAATTAATAGTTTAAGATGTTAATTTTGTTAATTTTGTCCAAGTAGAAAAACAAAATTAACATCTTAAACTATCAATTAATGTCCCTGGTCAAAAAACCTACATCAATAATAAAATATGTTAATAATATTTGTTTTAATAATTGTTTGCGTCAACGAGATGCACTGATCGATCTGTAGTTAAATCTGTTATGACACTCTAGAAAATATTTATCAAAGTTTAAACAGAATTGTTTATTGTGCTGATATAAGAAAAACTTTTTTGATATTCGTATAACAACAATACTATATATAGTGTATTTGTTCGAGTCTTCGAGATGCATCGATCGACCTATTTCTGAATCTTTTATAACCAATAATCACCGATTTAGGGGTCATTTACAAAATACGTGATATATTCAGGGAGGATGGGGGTTTATCAAATTATTATTCTCCACGTTAAGAAAAATGAAAAAAGTTTCCCACAAGATGGCCGGGAGGGGGGGGGGGG
>NC_046660.1:61007338-61020060 GCF_010883055.1 Belonocnema kinseyi
GGGGGGGGGGGGGGGGATCAAAGTTCATAAAAAATTAATCACATTTTTTTTGAATGCCCCCTTATGAAGTTTCAAAGAAATTAATTCTGTTTATGTGAGAAAAACTTTGTTGATATTAAAAATACAACAATAGTATATCCAGAGAATTTGTTGGCGTCTTCGAGCTGCATCGATCGACCTATTGTTAAAAATGTTATGACCTACCAGTACTGATTTATGAAGTTAAAAAAAAATTGTTTATTCTTTTTATATAAAAAATTTCTGGATGGTCGTGTAATAATAATACTATATGTAGTGAATTTGTTTGCATCTTAGAGCTGCTTAAATAGACCTATTGTCGAACCTTTTATAACCTACCCGAAAGTATTTACGAAGTTAAAAAAATGGGTTATTCTAGTTATATGAGAAAAACTTTTTCAATATTCTAAATATAAGAATACTAAATCATGCGTTTGATCGCGTTTTCGAGATGCATTGGTCGAACTATTGTTGCACTTTTTATGACACAATTGTTCCGATTTACAAATTAAAAAAAAAATTGGTGTATTCTTTTTATATGCGACAAACTTTGTCTTATATTAGAAATACTATAGTACTGTATCCAATATGTTTGTTCGCGTCTTCGAGATATATCGATTACACATTTGAAGAATATTTCATGAAACAACGTACCAATTAATTAATTAATTACCTTGTTTAAAGGAATATTTTTTTATATTGGGAATGTAACAGTACTATACTTGATTTAACAGCTTGCGTCTTCGAGAAGCGTGGGTTGATCTATTGACGAACTTTCAACCAGTGGTTTGAAAAATCAACTTTTGTTGATGAAAATTCGACTGTCCTGTGAAAACTTCATTTTTTGCCTTGAAATCTTAAGTTGACAGAAAATTTAAATGTTTTGTAAAAAATTCGCTTTTTAAAATTGAATATTACTGTTTCACAATTAAAATTTATTTATTTAATTTTTAGTTTAAAAGTAATATTTTTTAGACCGAAAATTCATTTTTCGATTGTAATTTCGTCTTTTTTTGGTAAAAGATTAATATTTCTGGTTGAAAATTCAAATTATTTCTTTAAAAACGTATTCATTTTGTTGAAAATTCTTCTTTTTTTGGTAAAAAAACAAATTGTTTGGTTAAAACATCAACTACTTGTTAGTTTAAAATTAACTTCTTTCGGGTGAGGTATTGACTGTTTTAATAAAAACTCGTCTTTTTGGTAAAATTTTATTGTGTTATATTAAAAATTAAAACAGTTTGTTATTGCTAAAATATTATTAATATTTTTGGTTGAAAATTTATAATTGTTGTAGAGAACTCATCTCATTAATTAAAAAGTTTACTACTTAGTTGAAGTTTCCCTTTTGTTGCGCAAATATTAATTTTTGTAACAGGAAATTGAACTATTTCGTTGAAAATGGAGTTTTTTGTGAAAATTTTATTTTTTTAGGATAAGTATTCAACTGATAAAAAGAGATATTTCGGGCTTTACTAGTGTAAAAAACTAAAAATTGTTTGCCAAAGTTTCGTGAGCATTGCAGCTCACATCTGCAGGGCTGACCTGAAACTGAGGTATCAGGTCATGTTGTTCTTAGGTATACTCTCTACGATGCCTGTGATTGGCCAGAGTGCCCCACCGTGGGGAACTGGTTGAACTTGATTGGCCAAACAAGTCTTTTTTAAAAAATCCGTGAGAACAGAAAGCCAAATCGGATTAATATTATATCCATTGTCCCTATTGATGTTATTATGGTGTTTTAAGATTTCGATTGCTTCTCTATGTTTTCTTGGAAATTTGTTGTAAGTTTTTGCAATGAATGTTGTTTCATCAAATAAAATGTTATGTCCTATTTGGATATGATGTTCAGCTAGTGCTGATTGCGTGAAATGTTTAAGCCTTTTTATCTTTAGGGTTATTTAGTAGTTGTCCTATTTTCGCAGGTGGTTTAAATATGGTTTAGATGTTGTGTTTTTTGAGAATTCTTCCTATTTATTCTGTGACACCTTGGATGTAGGGTAGGGTGGTGGTCATTTTTCTCTCTCTTTCTTTCGTAGGTTGTGTTGACTTGATTTTTTAAGTGTGTTTTCTTATTGCTTTATTAATTTTTTTGTTTGTGTAATCGTTCTGTATTAGGATTTGTTTAACGTTTTGTAATTCCTTTTGTAAGTAATCTTTATCTGTCATGGAGACAGCTCTGCATAGAAGGGAGTTCATGACCGATTGATTTTGAGATGGGTGATGGTGAAAGTAGGCATGTAGGTATCTGTTTTTATGCGTGGATTTTCTGTAAACTTCATGCCCTAATGTGTTATCAGATTTTTTGTAAACTAATACGTCCAAGAAAGGCAATTTTCCGTTTTGTTCTATTTCCATGGTGAACTGGATATTAGGATGTAATTGATTGATAAAATCGAAAAACTTATTTAGTTCATCACGTTCATGTCGCCAGATGAAAAATGTGTCATCAACGTAACGGAACCAGAATTTTGATTCAAGTTTGGCTTGGTTGAAGATTTTTGTTTGTAGATGTTCCATAAAGACATTGGCTATTACAGGTGAGCTTGGGGATCCCATTGCTGTCCCTGAGGTTTGTTCGTAGAATTGTTTATTGAACGAGGAGTAACTATTATTGAGATAGTGTTTTATCAAAGGTACGAGCACGGAAGGGAAGTTTGTGAAAGATTTAATAATATCAATTGTATCCGAGATTGGTACTTTTGTAAAAAGAGATACTATGTCGAGACTCACTATGATGTCTTGGGGTTGAATGTGAATCTGTTGTATGTTTTTAATAAAGTCAAATGAGTTTTGGACGTGAGTGATGGAGTTTCCTGTAAAAGGATTTAGTTTTGCAGCGAGGAAGCGTGCTAGGTTATAAGTTGGTGAGTTTATTGCGCTGACGATCGGTCTGAGTGGAATGTTCTCTTTGTGGCCTTATGGGAGCCCGTAAAGTCTTGGAGAGATGGGATTAGTAGGTATTAAGTTAGATATTGTTTGGCTGTCAAGTTTAGAGTCTTTGAGAAGAGTTTTTTTTTACTCACCAACTTACAACCTATAAACTAACTTATAAACTCACCAACTTATAACCTAGCACGCTTCCTCGCTGCAAAACTAAATCCTTTTACAGGAAACTCTATCACTCACGTCCAAAACTCATTTGACTTTATTAAAAAGATACAACAGATTCACATTCAACCCCAAGACATCATAGTGAGTTTCGACATAGTATCTCTTTTTACAAAAGTACCAATCTCGGATACAATTGATATTATTAAATGTTTCACAAACTTCCCTTCCGTGCTCGCACGTTTGATAACACACTGTCTCAATAATACTTAGTTCTCGTTCAATAACCAATTCTACGAACAAACCTCAGGGGCAGCAATGGGATCCCCAATCTCACCTGTCATAGCCAATGTCTTTATGGAACATCTGGAAACAAAAATCTTCAACCAAGCCAAACTTAAACCAGAATTCTGGTTCCGTTACGTTGATGACACATTTGTCATCTGGCGACATGGACGAGATGAACTAAATAAGTTTTTCGATTTCATCAATCAATTACATCCTAATATCCAGTTCACAATGGAAATAGAACAAAACGGAAAATTGCCTTTCTTGGACGTATTAGTTTACAAAAAATCTGATAACACATTAGGGCATGAAGTTTACAGAAAATCCACGCATAAAAACAGATACCTACATGCCTCCTCCCACCATCACCCATCTCAAAAACAATCGATCATCAACTCCCTTGTATACATAGCTGTCTCCACAACAGATAAAGATAACTTACAAAAGGAATTACAAAACGTTCAACAAATCCTAATATTGAACTATTGCACAAACAAACAAATTGATAAAGCAATAAGAAAACACACTAAAAAAAGCAAGTCAACACAACCTACGAAAGAAAGAGAGAGAAAAATGACCACCACCCTACCCTACATCCAAGGTGTCACAGAACAAATAGGAAGAATTCTCAACAAACACAACATCCAAACCATATTTGAACCACCTACGAAAATAGGACAACTACTAAATAACCCTAAAGATAAAAAGGCACCCCTCAGTGATGCAGGAGTATATAAAATCCCTTGTTCTTGTGGCAAAGTCTATACTGGAGAAACCGGGAGAGCGATGAGCCAGCGTATTACGAAACATGAGAGTAAAGGCAGGCTAAAATTTCACGCAATTAGCACTAGCTGAACATCATATCGAAACAGGATATAACATTTTATTTGATGAAACAACAGTCATTGCAAAAACTCACAACAAATTTCCAAGAAAACATGGAGAAGCAATCGAAATCTTAGAACACCCTAATAACATCAATAGGGACAATCGATATAATACCAGTCCGATTTGGCTTTCTGTTCTCCCGGATTTTTAAAAAAAGATTTGATTGGCCATTCAAGTTCAACCAGTTCCTCACGGTGGGGCACTCTGGCCAATCACAGGCATCGTAGAGAGTATACCTAAGAACAACATAACCTGATACCTCAATTTCAGGCCAGACCAGAAGATGTGAGCTGCAATGTTCACGAAACCTCAGCAAACAATTCGTAGTTTTTTACACGAGTGAAATCCGAAATATCTCTTTTTCTTAAAATGAATCATCGTGAAAGCATAACATCTATTATTAAGTATTCAACTGGTTTTTTATATAAAAAATATCGTATATTAGTCTTAGAAATTTAACAATTTGGTATTAATGTTAACTATGGAGTTGAAAATGTAAATTTTTCGGAAAAAGATTCGTTTTTTAAATTTAAAATTAATCTTTCCCAGTGGAAATTTAACCATTACTGTTTTGGTTGAAAATCGACATTTTAGTTTAGAAATTTAACATTTTAATCTAGAATGTCTGTACTTTGTTGCAAATTCGTCTGTTTTCAAAAAAAAAAACTTCTTGGTTGAAAATCAACTCCATTGTTAAAAATGTATGTATTTTTATAGAAATTTCGTGTTTTGGTTAAAAACTAATTGTTTAAGCTTAAAATATAAATATTTAATTGAAAATGATTTTTTTTACGAAGTTTAATATTTTCAGGTTGAAAATTTAATTTAATTGTCGATGAATTTTTTAGGTTAATACCTGATTGTTTTCAATGGAAATTCAACTGTTTCATTTTTAGTTTAAAGTTGATCTATTTAGTTTAAAAAAATAGTTGTTTGTTTGAAAATTCATGTAATTTGTTGAAAAATTTCCTTTTTTAATAGGAAAATAATCTACATGCCAGAAAAGTCAACTGTCTATGTAGAAATCTGTATTTTTTGTTGTTGAAATGTAACTTTTTTGATAAAAAAAAACATGTTTGGTTTAAACTGTAGATATTTGGTTAAAAATGTATGTGTTTCGCTCAAAATTCGCCTTTTTTGTTAAAAGTTTATCGTTTAAATTGGAAATTCTACTATTTGGTTAAATTTTTTTTGATTAAGCTTCATCATTTTAGTTAAAAATTCATTGCCTAGGCTGAATATGTAACTATATTGTTCATATTTCGTTAAAAAAAAATTTTTTTTTTAACTCAAAATGAACTATTTCACATTTACTTCAAAATAAAATATTTTTTTTTGCTATAGAATTCAACATATCTGTTAAAAGTTGCTTTTTGGGTTGTTAAAGATTCAATCTTTTAAATTAAAAACTTAACTGACTTTTTCTGTTAAAAAGGTGTATTTTTTTTGTCGAATTCAACTCTTTTTGATTGACAATTATAATTTTTTTTCTAAAAATATCAAAAATTACACTTTTCGTTGAGAACTTTTGTTCTGTTTTAATATTTATCTCATTGGTTGAATTTAAACTATTGTATTGAAAATGCATTGTTTCTTTGTTATACATTGAATTGTATTAACTGAAAATTTAATTATTCCATTCCGGTTCAAAATTGACTGTTTAGTTGAAAACTGAAATATTTGATTGATTTGGTCAAAAATTTAAGAGTTCAGTTAAAAGTCGGTTCTTTTTCGTAAAAAATTAATCTTTTTGTTTGAAGATTCACGTTTATGGTTAAAAATTTACTTTTTTTTTGTTAAAAATTCGTTCTTTTCATTGGAAATTATTTTTCCTTAAAAAAATTTATCTCTTTGGTTGTAAATCCATGCCTTTACGTAGAAAGTAATCTTTTTGCTTGTCAATTTATCTATTGGTTGAAAATGTAAATTTTTATTCAAGATGAAAATTTAATTGTTTTAATTTTGGTATACAATTCATCTTTTCATTTTTTAAACACAACTATTTGTTTTAAAAATGCATGTATTTTTAAATAATTGATCTATTTTTGGTGGAAAATTAATTTCTTTGGGTAAAAATTCATCTCGTAAATTAAATATTTAATTGTGTTGTTGAAAATTCAACCTTTTTGGTATAAAATTAATTTTTCAGGTTGAAGGTTTCTTTCTTTGGTTACAAATTTACCGGCTTCGTGGAAAGTTATTTTTTTCTTTGGATTAAATTTAATTGTATTAGCCTTGGTATTAGATAAAAATTTAATTCTTCCATTTTTAGTTCAAAATTGATCTATTTGGTTGAAAATTCGTGTTTTTAGTTAAAAATTTAACTATTTTGTAGAAAATTCATCGTTTTTGGTAGACAAATTCTCTTCTTGGGAGAAAAATGATCTCTTTAGTTGAAAATTTAACTCTTTTATTAAAAATTTATACTTTGTTTGGTATAAAATTAATTTTTATGGTTACAGATTCATCTCTTTGGTTTAAAATTTGACTAAATTATTAAAAATTCCTTTTTTTTATATACAATAATTTGTTTGAGCTAAATATGTAAGCATTTTTTGAAGATACATTCTGTATGGTAGAAAATTAAGCTCCTTGAATAGAAAATCATTTCAATCCTTCTGGTTGAAAATTTTACTCTTTAGTTAAAAAATTTAACTACTTTGTTAAAAGTTTTTTTTTCATTGAATTTAATTTAATTGTACTAACTGAAAATTAAATTATTAGATTTTTGGATCAAAATTTATCTTCTTAAACTAAAGCCCCAACTATTTGGGTTTAAATTAATTTTGTTTCGTTGTTGAAAATTGAATTGTTTTGTTGAAAGTTCGTCACTTTTAGTTCAATATGTATTTTCTTGGAAGAAAAATGATCTCTTTGGTTGAAAATTTAACTGTTTTATTGAAAATGCGTGTTTTTTTGTTTGTCAAATACTAATTTTTATGGCAAAAGATTCCTCTATTTGGTTTAAAATTTAACTACACTGTTAAAAATTATTTTGTTGTTGTTGAATAAGTTAATTAGCTTTGTCTGAAAATTTTATTATTACATTTTTGGTAAAAGTAGATCCTCTTGAGTTGAAACCTAAACATTTGTTTGAATATTCATCCATTTTATTGAAAATTCATTTCTTTTGGAAGAACAACTAAGTATCCTGCTTAAAAATTTATCTCTTTGGTTAAAATTTAACTGTTTTGTTAAACATTTTTTTTTTTGCAAAAATTTATTTCTTTACTAAAATTTTACCTTCTTTAATTGGAATTTAATGTATTTTGTTAAGAATGCTCTTTTGTTGTTGTTGTAACAGCCAGGAAAGTCAGGAAATTTTTTAAATTGTATTTTTTAGCAACTAAGAAATCATAAAATAAAATATGATTTATTTTTTAATTAAATTGAATTTAATTAATACGTATGACTCTTGTTGCAGCTTATATCTGAAACTGTTATTTAAAGAAAACATTATTTACCAAATAAGTCCTAAATTTAAACAACTTATTGATTTGAATTTAAACTAAAAGAAATAGGTTGAATTCAAACAAAAATAAGAATATGGAAAAATTATAAATTAATCAATAATTGGATTAATTAATCTTCTTGATTTTTATGAAGAAAAAAACCGGATATCCATTAATTAAGATTCTGAGCTGAAACGATTAATAAAATTTCAACGAACTTATATTATTCCCACTGCTCAATTACTTGAGAAATACGACTCGGATGATGAATGGGAGTGAAAGTAAAGCAGCCTGAAAGTTTTTTTATTATATTTTTTTTACGAAGTGCAACTTATCAAAGAAATCAAAACGTATGTCCTAAAGTTTCTATAAGAACCTTCAGAAAAGTCCTGAAGGAAACCCGGAGGCAGCTTAATTGCGATCTCGCGGGAGTGGACCGAAGTTGCAGGGGGACTGGAAAGTGCCCCTATAAATTCTGGCTAATCTGATTTCGGAATCGGTGACCCGCCCCTCTTCGAGTCAAACCTGGAAAAGAACCCTTCGAATAATAGATTCTCCTGCTTTTCAGACTTTTTCTTCCAGGCGGGAAATTCCTTTGAATATAGTTGGCGAGCAAATTGGAAGGATATTGAATTCAATAAATGAAAGTGATTATATGCATATATATTGTGATGAATAAAAGAGAAAATAGATGCAATAATTTTATTTTTTAACGTGTTGTGAAAATATTTAGTGAAAATCACTGAATAAAAAAATGACTAGATATATGGATATGTGCAATACAAATTTTTAATAAAAAATTATTTCAGCATTTTTTTTTAAGGCCGAAAAATGTTTCTTTGTCCTTACCTTAGGACATGTCAATGCGTTTTTAACTCATTTTGTGAGAAATTTACTTAAATTTTAATGTAATATAATTCAAGATATATTTACTTTTTTGGCATATACTACAGGTAAATTTTTAGTTTTTTCATTAAGAATAATAATCTGGAAACAAATTTTAATTCGGATTGTCGGCCTCTGAAATATCTTGAAGAATGTGCACCCTTTTCAATTTCCGAAAACTCGTACTTAATACTGTTCTCGAATTCAGATGTTCAGTTGTGAAACATAAGACGATCACTCACATTGTCATTTGATTCTGAATTTCATGCAGTTATAAAACATAAGGCGATCACTTACATTTGACTCGTTTGGAAATCAATACAGTTGTCAAACATAATACGATCTATCGCATCTTTACTTTTTTATGAATTTCATACAATTTTAAAACATATGATTTCTCACATTGTCATTTGTTTCTGAATATAATACATTTCTAAAAGATAAGACGATCACTCAAATTTTCCTAGCTTTGGAATTTCATGCAGTTATAAAACATAAGATGATTATTCACATTATTATTTGTTTAAGAATTTTTATGCAGTTCTATAACAAAAGACGATCCCTCACATGGTCATTTGCTTATGAATTCCATACAGTTTTAAAACACAAGATAATGACTCATATTGTCATTTAATTCTGAATTCCATGCTGTTATAAAATATAAGACGATCATTTACATTTTACTCGTTTCGGAAATCAACACAGTTGTCACACATAAAAAGATCAATCGCATAGTTTACGTGTTTATGAATTTCATAGAGTTCTAAAACATGTGATGATTACTCAGATTGTCATTTGTTTCTGAATTTCATTGATTTCTAAAACAATAGACGATCACTCACATTTTACATGTTTTGAAATTTCATACAGTTGTAAAACATAAGACGATAAATCACATTGTTCATTTTTTTATGAATTTTATACAATTCGAAAGTATCTTTTAAAGGATACTCGTGTTCGCAGCGACCCCGTGGGCTTTTCGACTTTTTCATGCACTTTTTTTATATTTTATGCAATTTTAAAACGTATGATGGTCACTCACATTTCATTGGTCATTGGTTCACTCGTTTCAGAATTTTATAGAGTTTTAAACATAGGACGATCAATCACATTTGTAATTGCCTATGAAGTTCACACCGTTCTAAAAATTAAGACGATCACTCACATTTAATATGTTTATGAATTGTATACAATTGTGAAACAGAATAGATCAAATAACATTGTTACTTGCTCATAAATTTCATACAAATCTAAAACATTAGAATATCATTCAAATTTTCATTTTTTTCTGAATTTCGTGCAGTTCTAAAATATAAGACGATTAATTAAATTGTTACTTATTGATGAATTTTTATGCAGTTCTATAAAAAAAGACGATCCCTCACATTGTAATTTGTTTCTGAATTTCAAGCAGTTCTAAAACATAATACACTTACTTACATTTTACTTGTTTCGGAACTTTATATATTTGTGAAACGTAAGCCTATCAATCACATTATTCATTGCTTATGATTTTCATACAGTTCTAAAATAAAAGGCGATCCCTCAAATTTTAATTTTTTTCTTCTAAATTTTATGCATTTTTAAAACGCATTTTGATCACTCATATTTAATTCGTTTCTAAATTTTATTAGTCGGTAAAGCATACGACGACCAATCACATTATTTCTCGCTTATGGGTTTCATACAGAAAAAAAAATAAGAAGATCATTCACATTTAAATTTGTTTCTGATTGTATGCAGTTTTAACACATAAGACGATCTCCGAAATGCTATTCATTTCTGAATTGCATACAGTTTTGAAACATAAAACGATCAATAACACCGATAATTGTTAATGAATTTCACACTATTATAAAACCTAAGACGATCACTCACATTTTCATCATTTGTTCATTTATCTCATACAATTCTAAAACGTAAGACGATCACAAATATTTTCATTGGTTTATGAATTTCAAGCAGTTGCGAAACATAAGACGATCAATCACATTGTTACTTGTTCATAGATTTCATGCAGTTTTAGAACATAAGTCAATCAATTATATTTTCTTTCACTGCTTGCAAACAGTTCTAAACCGTATGACGATCAACAAAATCTTATTTGTTTTTGAATTTCATACAGTGGTGCAACATAAGACTTTCATTTATATTTTAATTTGTTTCTAATTTTCATGCAGTTCTAAGACATAATACGATCACTCTCATATAATTTTTTTCTGAATTTCATAAGTTGTGAAACATAAAACGATAAATCACACTGTTACTTGTTAATGAATTTCATGCAGTTTCAAAACAGAAGACGATCAATCACATGTTCTTTCGTTTCTGAATTTCATATAATTGTGAAACTTAAGACGATAAATCACACTGTTATTTGTTTCTGAATTACAAACAATTGTAAACCGTAAAACGACCAATCATATTGCTATTATTTTTTAATTTAATGCAGTCCTAAAACATTAGACGATCAATCACATTTTTACTTGTTTATAAATTTAAAAAATTTCTAAACCGTGAGGTGATTAACCACATTCTTAATTGTAAATGCATTTCATACAGAACTGAACTATAAGGGAGTCCATCGCACATTTTCTTTCAAAATTCTAATGGTACATATCTATTAAGCTAGACCTGTTAGCGAAAAACAGAAGCCAAATTCGTGTTCAGCATTAAAAAGAATTTCGGAAATGGCATGTCGTATTCAGCGAGAACATAGGTCATTTTTGTCAATCAATGTGATTAAAATTTTCTTTAAAAACTATTTTTTTATTTTCACTTGTAAAATTGCGGCTGGTTTTAGAAAGTTTGAAAATTGATATTTAAAATTAGAAGTACAACTGTTTAAATCGAAAATGTACATTTTCCGATGAAAAATGTTTACAGCTTGGATGAAAATTCATACATCAGGCTGGAAAATCGTCTGTTTGGTGAACAAATTTTCATCTTTGATGCAAATTTCTCTGAAGTTGCAAATGCAACTACTTTTTCGAAAGTTGAACTTTTCTGCTAAAAGACAATTTTCTTCATTGGAGATTTATTATCTTAGTTGAAAATTCACCTCTCTGGTTGAATTAAGAACTATTTTGCAAAAAATAATTTTGTTTTTCGTAAGAAAATTAATCTCTATGGTTGAAAATTCAGTTTTTCAATTAAAAAGTTAACGAATTTGTTCGACATCTTTGTTAAAACTGTGATTTTATTTATTCATCTTTTTGTGTGAAAGTAGAACTGTTTGGTTTGGAAATTTAACTAATTTATTGAAATTTGTCGAAATTACGTTTTTTGGTTGATAATTAATTTTTTTTAGTTGCATATTTAATGACTTGCTTGAAAGTTAAACTGCTCTTTTAAAAATTCCTTGTTTTAGTTCATGATTTATCGAGAGGAAGTAAGGATAAGTAGAGGAAGTAAGAAGAATTAAAAGGGGGGGGGGGGAATTACACGAAGTAGAGAAAATGATAGGAAATAAGAGGTGAGGAAGTGAGAGAAAATTAGGTGAGGAAATAGGCGAAGTGAGTGTAATTTAAGAGAAGAAAGTGAAACTATTAGAAAAGAAGGTGAGTAGGGGTGAGATAGTTAGGACAGAAGAAAGGAAGTACCAGGCGGAGAGTGTTACCTGGGGAAGCGAAGAGAGAGACAAATGGAGGAGTAAGAAGTTGGGGAAGGGAGTGGGTGACGCAAGGAGAAGGTGAGTAGAGCAATGTAGGGAGACTAGAGAAGGTAAAGTAGGGAAAAGGAGAAATGGAGGAGGAAGAAGTCGTGGGTGGTATTGGGCAAAGTTTGGGAAGAGGGAAGGTAATTAAGGGAGCGAAAAGGGAGTAAGGGAGGGAAAATGAGGAGAGCGAGAAATAAGGAGAGGGAGAAATGTAGGAGAAAAAAGTTGGGGAAGAGAGAGGGCGAAGGGTGAAGTGAGGGAAGGGTAAGTAGAGGAATGTAGAAAATTACGGGTAGCAAAGTAAGGAAAGGGAGAAATGGAGGAGGAGGAAGTCGGTGGAGTTAGTGGGCAAAGGTTGATGCGAGGAGAGGGTAATAAGAGGAGCGTAGGTGGAGTCAGGAAGGGAAGTGAAGAGAGGGAGCAATTTAGGAGAAGAAGTTGGGGAAGAAAGTGGGTGAAGGCTCAAGCGAAGGGAGGGTAAG
>NC_046660.1:61020160-61030016 GCF_010883055.1 Belonocnema kinseyi
TAGGGGAAGTAGGGGAGGGAAAGTGAGGAAATGGAAAAAGGGAGCAGGTAGAAGTCGGGGGAGGTAGTTGGAAGAGGGTGAGGCGACGGGAGGCTATATAGAGGAATGTGGGGAAAGTAAGGGAGGAAATGTGAGGAGAGGGAGATATGTAGGAGGAAGAATTTAAGGAAGATGGAGGGTGAAAAGCGAAGCGAGGGGAGGTACAGGAAGTAAGGGAGGTTAAGTGTGAAAAGGGATAAAAAAGAGGACCAAGAAGTTGGAAAAGGTAGTTGTTGAAGGGAGGGGAGGTTAAGTATGGGAATTTAGGGAAAGTAGGGGTGAAAAGTGAGGGAGGAAGTTTTTGAATAAAAAAAAGGTCCTCTAAACCTGAGGTCTTTATAAAAGTGACTTTGATTAAAAAACTTACATAAAATTTAAAGGAGACTGAAAACGAATGTGTTTTGTTTTAAATAAAAAATGTACTCTTACTTAAGTTGATTATTCAAATTACTCTGGATGAATTATAGTAGAGAAAAGCACTTTGAGGGTCGAAAATGAACCGGCAGACGTGGAATTTAATACACGTAAGAACGAATGTGCTTCCTGGCAGAGATGTATACCACAGAGGTAAATTATATTTCGTTTTTCGTGCAATTGGTTATTTCATGTATATAGGAAAGAGAAAAAGAAATTTTCTTATCCAGAATTTTTTTTCTATCACGAATCCTAAACACCCTCTTTTTTCAGAAAGCTAACAGTAATTAATGTTCAGATGTCTAGTGAGGGAACGTCCATTAGTTACTTCAGGATTATTTTTATCACTTTTGATTATCTCCCCCCCCCCCCCTATTGTAAGAATTTGAAAAATTTCTGTGACGCCCCCCTCCATATTTCAACTAAGATTATATATTTTTTACTCAATATATAAATTATTTTTACTGCAAACGAGATTTAAAAAGATTTCAAAGGATTTCAAAAGATTTAAAAGATTTCCCGTGAATTTAAAGGAGTTTTGGATAAATCTCGGTTTGGATAAATTTCAGTACTTACGGGGTTTTGGGGTCGCTTAATCCGAATTTAAAGTCAAAGTTCAAAATGGCGGATCCAATACGGTGGACGAAAATACAAAAAAGCTCTATTTAAATAAATCTCAGTACTTACGTGGTTTTCGAGTCGCTGAATCCGAATCTGAAGTAAAAAATTCAAAAATTTTAAATGGCGAACGAAAATACAAAAAACGGCTCGACTTGGATAAACTTGGTACTTACAAATTGGAAAATTCAAAATAGACTAAGCCATACAAAGTAGGTCCTACTGTTGGCTTCGCAGAATTTACTAAACGAGAGTTGTAGACGACCCTCAAAATATGTAAGTGCCAAGATTGATCCAAATTGAGCCTTTATTGTATTTTTATCCACCATATTAGATCCGCCATTTAAAATTTTCAAATTTTGACTTCAGTACCGGGTTCAGCGACCCCAAAAACCCGTAAGTTCCAAGATTAACCTAAATCACGCCGTTTTTTGTATTTTCGCCTGCCATATTGGATCCTTAATTTTGAATTTCTGAATTTTGACTTCAGATTCGGATTCAGCGATCCTAAAAACCCCACGATACAAATTTCCAGGATAACAAATATTCCTGCCATTTTGGGCACTTTTTGTCGAATTCTCTCTGCCAACGAAGGGGTTAAAGGAATTTCAAATCTTTCAAGAGACTCGTTAAATTTCAAAATATTTCACAGAATTTCAAAAGACTTGCAAAGATCTTAAGGGATTCTAATGAATTTTAAGGTATTACAGGAGATTTTACATTATTTTAAAAAAAGGCACGGGACATCAAAGGATTTTAAAAGATTTTAAGAGATATTTCAAGAAGTATTTTTCCGAATTTTAAAGAATTTCAGAGGATTTGAATAGCATTTCAAAGAATATAACTCTCTCAGCCTAGACTTGAATATCTGTGGTTCAAATTAACCTATCGGGATTTAAAAATTTTTTAAACTATAGCCGAAAGTCTCATAAAAATGAATACTATAACATTAATAAGATTAATTCAACATATTACTATAAATATATGCGCAAAACTGAAACAACCATATACCGAGCGAAAAATATCGTCCAGGTATAACACACCCAGTATAGGCTGAGAGGGATAAGACATTTGATCTGGTTTTAAAGTTCCGAAAATAATAAAAGATTTTAAGAATTTTAACAGACTTTTAGCGGTTTTGAAGAACTTCTCCGGGGAGACTCATAAATAATAATCAATAATAAATAAGATTTTAGATTACTTCCAAAAAGTTCACCCATTAATATTGACTTAATAATTGGCATCTCAGTCGAAAGAATCGACACGATTTCTAGTGCAGGTTAATAAAAATTAAGATATAAAACATTAAAAAAAATTAAATGTTTTTTTTAATCTCGGAAAATATTGATTTAAATTGCCCAAAATTATAACGCGGGGTTTTAAGGGTGGGGGGATTAAAGGGGGTTCCGCTTAAGTCGGTTTTAAATTAAAATGAGTCCTGCAAGTATCGAAAATTACTTACATTTTTACTTGGAATGTAACTGAAAACATGGCTTTAAGTGCCCTGGATAAAATAAAGTTAATAAAACCGTAAAAATAAGTAAATGATTAATTTCTGAAAGTTCGAGTACTACAAATTGAAAAATAATCCATTTTATTAGAAGATTATGAAATTGTTCAAAATTCAACAATTCCAGAATTTAACAGTAAAAACTGAAATATTTTAATTCGAAAGCCTAAGTAGTTGAAACAAGTGTGATCATCCTACTAAATTATACGTAAACTATTTTGAATTTTAACATAGTTTAAGATTGATAGATTTTAGTTGATAGATAAAGTTAATTTTTTTTGCTGTGTATACGCGCGATGATTAAAGTAAAAGTGTTTGTTAATAAATAATTCGATTTTTGCTATTTTCTGAAAAAATAATAAAATGTTATACAAATGTATAGAATAGGCAAAACATCGAATGAACATAATCATAGTAGGTTACATTATTAGTAGTGTTAGACAGGCTTTGACGTCCCAGTATAACCCCGCGAGTGATGTACGATATATTATTCAAGATCAGCATTTTATGGAAAATACATAATAATAATAATAACACCTGTTTTTATTTTAGACTTCTGTTCGTCTGAAGAGAAAGAAACCCCCTGAGAGCTATCCATCCGGTTCGCGAATCGAAAAAAGTGCAATCTGAGGGTAAACGATGGAGACGATGGGGTTCGATCTACACGGCTTCGAACGATCTAATTTTCCTTTCTGAAAGCGTCACGCGCGACGTCACCCTCACAATCAGTCTCGCCTTTTCTCTTCCTTGTTTTTTCTCTTTTTTCTCTTTTTTTTCTTTTTTCCTTCGCGTTGTGTGGTTTCTCTCAATTCTGAATCGCCAGATGAAAATCGAGCCGGCAAATGTACCGTGAAATTTAGAGCGGGGCATCAGCGGTTTCATGTAAGCTTTAAGGGGTGCGTGACACGCTGGCTGCTGAAATACTTCAAGCTGGTTCACGCACAGGGATCCCTAAAATTCCCCCATGAGGATCACGTGCCTTCAAGTTTCAAGAGCTAATGTGAGCCAAGGTATACCTATAGTTTATAAGTTTACAGGCTGTTTCAGGCGTCGAGGGTTTTATTCAGAAAAGATATTACAACACTGTACTGAATAAAAACTAACCAAAAACATATACTGTAAGTACCAAATTGCCTTATGTTTCACATTACTTCTTGTTCCATAGTACCCTACATATACTACCTTAATCATTAAACATTAACCTAATGTGCCATATTACCTCATGTATCATATTACCTCGCGTGTCATATTACCTCCTGTATCATATTACATAATGTGTCATATTACCTCGTGTGACCTATTACCTCATGTTACAATATTGCCCCTAATATACTACTTTTACCATTCAATAACAAAAAAAGTTGATATCAGACCAAACACAGTTGGCTATCCAGTTAAATTGTTAAAACTTTCAAGTAAAACAGACGAATTTTTAAAAATTAGTTGAATTATCAACCAAATAGTTAAACTATCAACCTACACAGCTAAATATTAAAAAAAGTTGTCAAATTTTCAACCACAAAGTTTAACTTCAAATAAAAACAGTTGTATTTTTAACAAAAAGTTTACGCTTCAAGCCAAGAAGACGAATTGTTTAGATTACTGTTAAATTTTTAAACTCGAAAAATGAATTTTTCAACAAAATAGTTTAATTTTTCAACAATAACAAAATTAATTTTCAACAATATAGTTGAATTTTTAATTAGTTAGTTACCTTTTCAACCATAATAATAGAATATTTAACCCAAACAGACGGATTTTCAACAAAGAAGTTAAATTTCGAATAAATTAGTTAAAATTTCAACTATACAGTTGAATTTTCCACAAAAAATTTATTAGTTAAACTTTTCACCAAAAACGGAGTGCTTATATTTCTAGTTAAGAAAATTAATTTTCAAAAAAAAATATAACAAAATTTTTAAACAAAATAGTTGAAATTTTCACGAAAAAAATAAGGAAAAAAAATAATTCAATTTTCAATAAAATAATCATATTTTCAAAAGGTAGTCAATTTTGCAACCAAGTAAATACAATTTTCAACCTAAAAAGAAGAATTTTCAACAAAACCGTTGAATTTCCAAGCCGAAAGAACGAAATTTCTTCAAAACAGTTGATTTTTTATGAATAATAATAGAATTTTCAACCAAAAAAAGATGAATTTTCTAAAAATAAGTTAAATTATTAACCAAACAGATGATTTTTGAACCAAAAAAAAAATACATAGACTTTTGAATTTGAAAAAATCAACTTTTATTTCAAAATAGTTTCTTGAAAATGGGGACAAAAAAAAGAATTTTTACTATTTTGTTCAAAACGTAAATATTTTGATAAAAATTCATTTTTTGGGTTGAAGATTCATCTCTTCGGTTAAGAAAGTAAATATTTTCTTGTACATGCGTTACATTTTTTATTAAAAATAAACTTTTTAAAATGCAAATTGATCTATTCCCCTTTGGGTTGAAAAAGTATATTTTTTAGTAATAAATATAACAATTTGGGTGAAAATTAATTCTTGTTAGTTAAAAGTTCAAGTACTTGTTTGAAAATTCATGCATTATAATTATCATTGATCTTTTTTAAAATTAATGTTCTTGGATAAACAATCCATTTTTTTTTTGTTAAAAATGTAACTGTTTAGTAAAATCATGAACTCTTTTTTGAAAATTAATTTCTTTCGTTAAAGGTTCATCACTTTAATTAAAAATTAATACCTTCGGTTAAAAATTCAACTACTTTACTAACTTTTCTTTGGTTGAGAATTAACTTTCCTTACTGAAAATGAAAACTATTTAAGCTGTGAATGAAAATTGATTTTTTTAATTGAAACTTGAACTGTTTTGTTTAAAAATTCCTCTTTTTTAGTAGAGAGATAATTATGTTTTGGCTGAAAAATCAAATGCTAGGTTGCAAATTCATGTATTTAATTGACAATTGATCTTTTTATCGAAAATTAATCTTCATGAATAAAAAATTAACTTTTTGGTTAAAAGTTCAACTATTCAGTCAAATATTAAACTATTTAGTTGAAAACTTATCTCTTTGGTAGAAAATTGAACTATTCGGTAAAAAATTTAAATATTTATTTTAAAATTTAACTAATTGGTTAGAAATTTGTTTTTCTTTTTGCTAAAAAATTATTTTTTTCTGAAAATGTAGCTTTTGTTTTTTTTTGTTTAAATTTGACCTTGATAAAATGAAAAGTAAATTATTTAGTTTTTTAAAATATAAATTTCACAATTTTTACTGTTTTTTGAAAATTTTACTAACTATTTTGGTAAAAATTATTTTCTTTGGGTAATTTTAACTTTAATTCTAACTGGGCAGGTTTCAACTCCAAAGATGCATTTTTAACTAAAATGATCAATCTTCACAAAACAAAATTGTTTTTTAAAAATAAGTTCAACTTTCAGTTACTTATTTGAATTTTTAAATAAAAATGATGAAAACTAAACGAAAAGTGTGATAATTGGTGATATTTTAACCAAATAAGATTTGAAGTAAAATTAAAAGCAGTTTAGTTTAATACAAAAACACGAATATTTAAAAAAATAAAAAGATTAGTTTATTATTTGAGTTTAACCTTTTTTTGAATAGTTTAATTTTGATATTTTTAAATTATGATATCATTCAGTTTATAATGAGTTATCTGAAAATCTTTCTTATTAAAAATGTTCCATTTTAGATGTTTAGTTGCTAAGCGTACATTTGAATTTAAAGAATTTAAAATTGCGATCTTAAAGACTTAAACATTTGAAAATTAGAAGCGTTTAAAATCGAAAATTTTCGATCAAAGACATTTTTAGTTGATCAAATGTGAATATACAAAAATTAATTATTTTTAAATTGAATTGTGCTTTAAGATTATTATGATAAATAATAATTTCTTGTACAAGACGATTTGGAATCAGTTCACAATTTTAGAATTCCCAGATCTTTATGTTAAAAGTTAAACTGTTTGAATTCGAAACTCTTATTAGTAAAACAAATGATAACGCCCCATTGAAATTTAAGAACTTTTTGAAATTTATAAATAACTTCAAAATAATATGGTTACAATTAAATGGTATTATTAAATTTAAAATATAATTTTACTCTCAAGTATTCAATTTTTAAACCATAAAATTTGAAAATTTTTAATGAAGAAAAAGAACAGTTACTTAATATTTAGAATTATCTGACTGTTCATTTAAAATCAGTAATTATAAATTAAATATTCAAATCTAAAAAATTTTGACACGCTTTAGAAGACTAGAAAACATTTCCTAGGAAAATTGAAACTGATTTTTTTTATTTGAAAAACTAATTTTAAGAGAATATTAAAAAAGATTTATAACGATCTACAAAATTTTCAAAAATGATTATGGAAGATTTGATGAAACTATTTAAAATAAAAATAAATGAACTTTTAATTTGAACAGCCACCTTTCAATTTTTTACAAAATTGTTAGTTGGAACTGAAATTTATCCGGAATAATATTTCTGACTTGGAACCGGGAATTTTCAAATTTTAACAAATTCCGAGCTAGTACTGGAAATTTTCAAAAAGAAACAAAATTCCTAATTGGAACAGGAAATGTATCCAAAGAATTCTAATTCTGATTTGAAGCAGGAATTTTCAAATTTTATCCAATTCTGAGTTGAAACTGAAAACCAAAAGAATTATAATTTGTCTTAGAATATGAATTTTTTAAATGTAAATAAAAGCCTAGCTGGAACAGGAAATTTGTTTGAAGAATGAGTTCTAATTCTAAGTTAAAACGGAATTTGAACAGGAAATTTTACAGAAAATTTCTAATTGTTAGTTGAAACAGAAAGTTTTCTTAAAGAAGTAAATTTCTGAATTTGAACAGTGAATTTTTGATTTTTAACCAATTCTGAGCTGTAATTGGAATTTATCCAGAAGAATAACATTTCCCAATGGAGAATTAAATTTAAAAAAATTATTATTCTTTGTTCAAACGAGGTATTTTGAAAAAATTAAAATTATGAACTGAAACTGAGAATTTTACAAAAATTCCAATTTTTACAATTGATTGAAATGGAAAATTTTCAAAAAGAATTGAAATTTTAGATTTACACAGGAAATTTTTCGAAAAGAATTCAAATTTCTGATTTCAACAGGGAATTTATATTCTTTAACCAATTCTGAGCGTGGATTTATATTCTTGGAAATAAATTTTTGAAATCTACAATTTATGAATTTTTAATTTAGTTTAGGTTAAAATTGTTCAATTGAAAATTGCTAGTAGCTTCCATTTTATACTTGTAAATCATTGATAATTTAAATACAAAATTGCGATAATCGCGCTTCACGCTCAACAGTTAGGTTATACAGGCTCTAATTTTTTAAATTGTGGGCTAATCGAAAAATTCGGCTAGAATAGTTTTAAAATGTATTTGGTATCTAGTGAAAATTTTGAATGAAATTTTTGGATCTATGAAAAAAATTATTTTGTCTATTTTTTGAAATTTTTGAAATTTTTGAAATTTGTGAAAAGTATATGTAACTTTCCTAATTTTCATCAATACTAAAAATTTTATTTGGATCATTTGCAAGCCCTTTACCCATCTATAAGAAACTTTGACAAAAATTTCCATGGTTTGAAAACAAAATTTGAAAATTTTGAAAATGCTCTAATTTTTTAAATTGTGGGCTAATCGAAAAATTCGGCTATAAAAGTTTTAAAATATATTTGGTATCTAGTAAAAATTTTAAATAAAATTTTTGGATCTATGAAAAAAATATATTTTTATATATTTTTTGATATTCTTCAAATTTTTGAAAACTATATAACTTTTTTAATTTTCATCAGAACAAAAAATTTTATTTAGATAATTTGCAAATCTTTTACCCATCTATAAGAAACGGACAGAAATTTGTAAAATTGAATTTTTTTTTTAATTTTGAAAATGTCTCAATTTTTCGATTTCTGTTGTAAATGTCTGATTAACGGACTTAACCTCTATTTTGGGGACTTTCAGAAGTGTATGAAATGTGGACTCAATTGGCCGTAAAGATCCGTTAAAAACCAGAGATCGAAAATTTGGACGATTACATTACACTCTCACGAATGAGAATGTAAAAAATAAACTTCTAAACCTTCTTTTTATGTTTAAAAACTATTAAAATTTTCCCTGAGATTTTTTTAATTCTGTTAAATTAAAAAAAATTATTGAAATCTCTTTAAATAATCTCTTAAAACTAATTTTTTCAAACAAAAAAATTATTAAAAACTTCTTAATGTCCCTTAAATTCACACAAAACTTGTTTCTAATATTATATAATATAGCAAATTTGCAAAATTTTGCTCTAAAATCTTTTCAAAAGTTTTAGGAAACAATTAAAAATGTCTCGTAATCTTTTTCAATTTTCTTTTAGAATTCATTGGAAAAAAATATGTCCGCTGCGCGGGCACATTCTCGTTGCGCGCTATGCGCGCGGCGCTTGTTTTCATACGTTTAATGCGTACACTTTAGCTGCATTTTTTAAAATATTTTAAATATTATAACTTAAATCGAAAACTGTGATTTAAACTTCTGAGGAATTACAACCATAAATTGTAACTTAATTTTTTTCGATTTGATTTTAAAGATTGTTCTCAAAGCACCTAAGGCTTTGACGATTACATTCTCATTACAAAACTCGCGCTTTGCGTTTCATAATTCGTGTCCACTTGAAAAACTTCATCAAGATAATTTTTAAATCTTTTTCAAATCTACTGAAAATAACGTTTTAAACTTAGAGATCTCTTAAAAAATCAAAATTGCATATTTTTGAAAAGGATCCAACTTTTGGAACTTTTGTCTAATCAAAAAATTTCATGATAATAGTTCCGAAAAACATTTATCTTACATCGAGTAGAAATTTGGATTGATATTTCTGAACCTATTAAATTTTTTTTTCCTTTTTTAGAAAATTTTCAAAAAGTTGAAAAGCATATAACTTTTCTAATCTGCATCGAAATGAAACATTTTATCTGGATAATTTGCAAGTCTTCTACCTGTCTATAAGAAACTTTGAAAAAATTTAAAATTAAAAAATTTTTTTTTTTTAAATTACGAAAATGCTGTAAATTTTTAAATATTGGTTGAAAATATCTGCTTAACGAACTTAGCCTTTATTTTGAGAACCTTAAGAAGTGTATCAAAGGCTGACTTGATTGGATAAATCCTTCAAAACTTAGCGTGGCTACAACATTCAGGTAACCATACATATAGACACACATACAGCCATACAGAGTCGATTGGACGCTAAACGGACTACCCTCCACCCTC
>NC_046660.1:61030116-61050534 GCF_010883055.1 Belonocnema kinseyi
ATCGACTCGGGATACTTATAAGATACTACCATGATTTTTTCAGATTTTTTTGTCCAAAAATAAATTAGGCCAAAAACCGGCCTTACCGACCCTCCCCCTTTGGACGATTACATTACACTCTCATGTATGAGAATGTAAAAATTAAATTTTTGGAAAAGGGACAGAAAGGACGAAAGAGGACAAAGGATCCTATATAGGACCTGTATTATATATAGGATCCTGTATTAGATCATATGCAGATGCACAGTAGTTTTTCTTTGAACGTAACCTACAAAATAAAAAATAAAAAAATGATAAAAACAAGGAAATAAGCATTAGTATGATTCAATTTTTATGCATATATTATGAATTGTAACGATATAAATTGATTGAAATGATATATGTTTCAGCGCAGCTTACAATAAAATTTAAAGCAAAGTATGAAAAAAATATTAAAATAATCATGATAAATAAAATTTGTGCTTTATTTTTCAATGTCTGAATGAGCCATCCCAGGCAGAGTTACATGAAAAATGTATTATATTTGATATAAAAGTGTCGTGTATAATGTTGAAAAGTTGATCTTTCGGAAAGAATCGAGTGCGAAGCACGAGATACGTGATGAGAATGTGTTCGTTAAAGCCCAAAGAGCTTTAACAAAAGAGAGTTCACAATAACAAAATTACAGTTGTCGATCCGTTGACCTTTGATTGTGCGATTTAATTTGTGTGGAAACTGTAACCGATTGACCACACAACGAAGTATAACGTGCCCTGAATCAAACCAATTATGTGACAAAATAAATTATGTGAATTATAGTTTAAGTATCTACCAGACCACGAAGGTTTTTTGTACCAATTTGTTAATAAATCACCATCTGAAGTTCTTATAATTTTCAGAACAGCTTAATTTTAATCATAATTTAACAAAAATAACAAAAAATTAATTGCTCATAGCTACGAGAACGATTTTTAATGGTACTGTGTTCTCCTGTAACAACAAATTTTATAAACAAATTTCGGGTTGTCCTATGGGTTCACCCTTGTTTCCAGTTGTTTCAGATTTAGTCTTACAAGATATTGAAAAAAGAGCTTTACAATTATTGGATTTTACACCCATTTTGTACAAACGTTATGTCTATTACATTTTAGCTATTGTTCCTGCTAATAAAATTGAAGTTTTCTTAAATGCATTTAAGAGTATTGAAGATTGTATCAATTTCACCCATGAATGTAAGATTAACAATGCTATAAACTATCTTGATCTGCAAATTATAAAAACTCCAAATAGAGTTTTTTTAACAAATTGGTACAAAAAACCTTCTTGGTCTGGTAGATACTTACACTATAATTATCATAATTTATTTTGTCACAAAATTGATTTAATGAACGGTTTAGTAGATAGGTGTGTAAAATTAAGTGGTATCCAATTAAAAAAAGAAAATTTAAATCATTTAAAAACAACTTCAGCACATAATGATTTAATTTAAATGTTACCTTACCTTACATTCAGGGTCTACCTGAACAAAAGGGATTGTGAAGTTTTTAAACAGGTTTGCCACAACACTCTTGGAATTTTAATCATTACTTTGATTTTGATTTAAAAGATGTTAAAATATTAGCTACAGAAAAAACACGTATCAACGACGTATCATTGAGTATATTTCTATAAACAAATTTCGAAATACTTCAGTGAATTTAAACACTTAAATTCTAAATATTATTAAAATTGATCAAAGGATTATAATAGAATGTCATTTGTTTAGTTACAAAAATTTCTTACTTTCAAATTTAAACTTACACTCTTAAAAATTTTTGGAATTCTACAACACATTTACCAGACTTCTACAATACAAGTGTAAGGTAAAATTGTAACCACGGTATTGGAATGAAGAAATTACAATACATGTATTGTAAGTTTTGTAAATCGTGAAGTCATCGTCCAGCATTCCAATACATGCATTAGAGCGTTTCTAAGACGAAAATTGTGCAAAAGGAAATTACGGAATTCATGGAATCACGAAGTTCACTGAATTGAAGGAATTCACGAAATTTATTAAATTCACGAAATTCATAACATTCATGGAATACACAGAATTCATAGAATTTACAGAATTCATGGAAATGAAGGAATTTATAAAGTTTACAGAAGTCGTGGAATTGCAGAATTCATGAAATTAAACAAACTCACGAAAATCATGCAATTCAAGGAATTTGTGGATTTTAACGAATTTACGAAATTAATGGAAAGCAAGGAATTCAAGAAATTCATAAAAATTACAGAATACGCGAAATTCATAGAATTAAAGGAAATTGAGAAATTTATAGCATTCATGAAATTCACGAAAATAATTGAATTCAAGATATTCAAGGAATTCGAGGAATTTATGGAATTTCAGGAAATTGTGAAATTCACAGAATTTATTGGATTTGCGGAATTCATGAAATTCAATGAATTAAAGGAATTCATGAAATTTATTGAATGGAAGGAATTAATTGCAATGGAGTAATTTATGGAATTCATTTAACTGAAGGATTTCGAGGAATTTACTTAAATCAAGGAATTCACGGAAATGATCAAATATATGGAATTTAGATAATTCCCGAAATCCACGGAATTCATGGAATTTACGGAATTCACGGCATACGCTTATTTTTGGGAACTCACGGAATTCACGGAATTCATGAAATTCAAGGAATTTAAAGAATTCGCAGGATTTACTGCAATTACGGAATTTGCGGAATTCAAGAAAGTCACCAAGTTTATGTAACACCCGGAATTCACGGAATTCATACAATTCACAGAATTCCTGGGATTCACGGAATTAATGGAATGAAAGAAATTCGTGGAATTCCATGAATTCTATTAATTTCGTGAATTCCGTGATTTCATTGAATTTCATTTACTCATTGAATGTTATGAAATCAGTGTTATGAATTCAGTAAATTCTGTGAATTCCACGAATCCCTTTAAATCCATGAATTCCATAAATACGCGCGTTATACACTGTACAGTAACAAAAGTTTTGGCTCCGTCAGAAAATTTTTTTTTTTGCCAGGAACAAGTTTTCTCAGAAATAATTTACATTTTTTGTTGCTGTAATTTTTAACTTAAACAGGTGTCGAGATTCTAAAAATTAATAAAATTGATCAAAGCATTATAAAATAATGTCATTTGTTTAGTGACAAAAATTTCTTACTTTCAAATTTAAACTTATTTTCACGCTTTCTCATCAGAAATTTCAATGAAAACTCGTCCATTGTTTTGTCAACGTTCATTACGTACACTCTCTGCAGGTATTTCTAAACTGTCAATTTCTGATCGTCCTTCCTAACCTACGATTTTACTTTTTTAAATAGTCAAATGTAGTCCTTAATCGATTAAAGTCTTATTTATTTTTTGAGACTTTAATATAACTTTATTCATTCTTTTTTGATATTTGACTTATGAAAAAATTTGACTGAAAAATTTCGAATGACATACTTTCATATTTTATTTTTATTCTATGACATTAATCTGATGTTTTTGAAATTAGGGAAATTTATATTGAGTTACGTAATTATTTATTATGATTTTTTCTTCATAATATCACTAAGTGTAAAAAGTATAATTATTCAGGTTAAAATCTTTTGAAAAAGGTACGCATTGAACCGAAACGTTAGGGAATCAGAGAGGTTTTTTAATTAAATAAATTCTGAGTTCGAAAAAATAGTTTATGACTCAGTTTTATTTTAAATTATGTGGACCGTAAGACATGAAGCAGAATCTGTGATTCAACATTAATAAATATCGTTGGCCGAAGAAAGGATTGTTTTGTGTTTTAAATCATTATACAATTTATAGTATAAAAATAATATCAAAATTTTTGATTCCATTTCAAATCATGCAATAAGGTCTGCATGAGGTCAGAATAGTTTGGGACCAAAGTATCTCAGGATGGCTGTTTTAATAAAAGAAAAATATTCCCGGTCATTTTCCGGTTTTTTCCCTTTCGCAAACATTTTTCACGGTCAATGGTATTTAAAAAATCGAAAGCTAAATCCAAAAATTGTTCCATTAGAAATAATAAAAAACTTAACTGCAAATGAAAACACTCTAAGTGAAACTCTTGAATTTCAAACTTTGAAACTTAAAGTTTAAAAGTTCTTTCATTCAACAATTTTGTATTCAAATTTTCAATAATTTACACGTATAAAATGGAAGCTAATAGAAATTTTCAACTGAATAATTTTAAATTGAATAAAATAAAATTTGAGCAATTTTAAATTCGAATTCCAGCTCAGAATTGATTAAAGAATAGAAATTTCCTGTTTAAATCAAAAATTTTAATTCTTTGCGAAAAATTCCCTGTTCAAATCCAGAATATTAATTCTTTTCGAAAATTCTTCATTTCAACCAATTGTAAAAATTGGAATCTTTGGTAAAATTCCCTTTTCCAATTCACAATTTAATTTTTTTCGAAAAAATACCTCGTTTCAACACAGAATAATAATTTTTTTTAAATTCAATTCTCCATTGAAATTGTTATTCTTCTGGATAGATTCCAATTAAGGCTCAGAATTGGTTAAAAATCGAAAATTCCCTGTTTAAATTCAGAATTTTAATTTTTTTAGAAAATTCTTTATCACAACTCAGAAATCAAATTGTTTAAAAAATATCTCTGCTTAAATCAAGAATTTTAATTCTTTTTGAAAATTCTCTATTCTAGCTGAGAATTATAATTTTTTGTAAAATCCCTTGTTCCAATTTATAATTTAAATTTCTTTCAAAAATACCGCGTTTCAACTCAAAATTATAATTTTGTTTAAAAATTAAATTTTATGTTTAAAATTGTTATTCTCCTGGACAAATTCCAGTTCCAGCTCCGTATTAGTTAAAAATAACAAATCCACTGTTCAAATCCAGGAAC
The DNA here is from genome assembly GCF_010883055.1 of Belonocnema kinseyi. Lineage (NCBI taxonomy): Eukaryota > Metazoa > Arthropoda > Insecta > Hymenoptera > Cynipidae > Belonocnema > Belonocnema kinseyi. Next base: position 61,035,005 of record NC_046660.1, read on the forward strand.
TTAATTCTTTGAGAAAACTTTCCCTTTCAACTAAAAATTAGAAATTTTCTGTAAAACTCCCTGTTTCATCAAACAATTTAAATTTTTTTTCGAAAATATCCCGTTTTAACTTAGAATTAGAATTCATTCTTTAAAAAAATTCCCTGTTACAGTTAGGAATTTAAAAAAATTTTTTAAATCCTTATGCTAAGACAAATTATCATTCTTTTGGATACATACCAGTTTCAACTCAGAATAAGTTAAAATTGGAAAATTCGCTCCTTTAACTCAGAATTAGAATTCTTTGGATAAACCTGTTCCAATTAAGAGTTTTGTTTCTTTTCGAAAATTATCAGTACTAGTTTAGAATTTGTTAAAAAATGGAGAGTCCCGGACAGTTTACTGCTACTGAAATATATACTGTATACCCTAACAAAGAGTCTTCAATATAGGGCCAACCAACCTATGCTAAGATGGTAATCTATTCAATGCTAACGAAACCGTGTCTGCTCTCGATCACGAAACTTCCCAGAGGGTAACTTTATAATCGCGAGTTTGCGGGGTCTCTCCCTTCCGAGTAGTCGTTAACGGCACTTGGAAGCTGGAGAATCTCAAGAAAGAAAGCCAAGGGATTTGGGAAATAAGCACGCTAAGAAGACATCAAGACACACCCTTGTTTCGAATTCCAAGTGCCTCTCGTGAAAAACGTCAACAGGGTTGAGAAAAACCCATGAAAAATGAACAATCTCGGGATTTATCAAGTTTTTTTCTGAAGCTTCTGGAATGTTATAGATTCCTTTCTGAGATACAGGAACTACGCTGAAAGTAAATGTCAAAACAAATTCATATTTATTGCCTTCCTCAATTCCGTTGTCAGATCATTTTCCGAGTTATTTTATCTTGGGTTTCTATAAAAAAAAGTAAAATTAATTTCAATATGTGTAATTTTTCTAGGAGAGAATTCGCATTGCGCACTGCGCGCCAAGTTTGATCGCGCCTAGGGAGCGTGGGAACGCTTTCGCGCTCGTTTTCGTACGTTTAATGCGTACACTTGAACTACATTTTTTCGAATATCATAAATATTATAACTTAAATCGAAAACTGTGATTTAAACTTCTGAGGAATTACAGCAATAAATTGTAATTTAATTTTTCTTCAATTTGTTTTTGAATAAGGTTCTCAAAGTACCTACGGCTTTGACGATTACATTCTTAATATGAAACTCGCGCTTCGTGCTCGATAATTTTTGTCCAATTGTACGTCAATCTTCATCAAGATAATCTCTGGTGGAAATATGATATATAGTTTGTATATAGAGTGAAGTATTATATATAATATTCATTTGTTTTAGAACTTTTTTTTGTACAAAACAAATAAATATTATATATAAAACTTCACACTATACAGGGTGTCCCAGAATCAAGTGTCCGGACTTATATGACTGTACACAAATTAAAAAAATAAATCGAAAATTCCTTTTCCAAAAATCAGTTGAAGTTTTAGTTGTTGAGTTATAAGATATTTAAGCTCGACCAATCCGCAGCACGGAATAAACAGTTGTGCGTGGGTGAGCGGGAGTCTAATGTTGTGTGGTGACCGCTGTTCTCTCGTCGCTATCCCCACCTCGGTGCTCTCTTCAATACCAGTGCGTTGGATTAGCAATCACGCACGCACAGCTGTTTAGGCGGCGCTCCTGATTGGTCCAGCTTAAACATTTTATAACTCGCAAACTAAAACTTCAACTGATTTTTGGAAAAGGAATTTTCGATTTCTTTTTTGTTTGTTTATACAGCCATATATGTCGCGACACTAGAGTATGGGACACCCTGTATATAAACTATATATAATATTTCTGTCTGGGATTCGTAAATCTTGTTCAAATCTATTAAAAACGTTTTAAACTTACGGATCTCAAAAAATTGCATGTTTTTTAAAATGATGCAGCTTTTTGAACTTTTGTCTAATTAAGAACTTTCATGAGAATAGTTTCAAAATACATATATTTAAGGTCGAGTAGAAATTTAGATTGATATTGTTTAACCTATTAAACAAATTTTTTCCTCTTTTTGATAATTTTGAAAAGTATATAACTCTTTCAATTTTTATAGAATTTAGAAATGTCATTAGTATAATTTGCAATTATTTTTTTCGTGTACCAGAAAATTTTACAAATATTTCTAAAAGACAAATAAATTTTATTCAAATTTTGAAAAAGCTCTAACTTTTAAATTTTTGTCTAATCAAGAAACTTAACTGAGATAGATTCTAAATATATTTGATATCTAGTAAAGAATTTAATTGAAATTTCCTAATCTATAATATAAATATTTTTTTCTAATTTTGTGAACATTTTCCAAATTTCCAAAAGTATATAACTTTTCTATTTTTTGTCTAAATTGAAAATTTTAATAGGATAATTTGCAAGTCTTCTACCCATCTATCAGAAACTTTAATAAAAAAATCTAAAATGAAAATGTATGACAATCATACATACAGACATACAGCCAGACAGACCTACAGTTTAAGGTGGGTTCCGAACCACCAAGAGCAACAGCCTTAAGTACTTAGAGAAAACCTTTTTCTCTAGAGGTACCGGTCCCACGACTCTCCGGAGATGAACAACTCCCTTGCTAGGCTAGTGTTCACCGCATGGGCCACCGAGACTCTTCCAGAGTGCGAGACGGGAATCGAACCCGCAAGCCGAAGGAGTGGGTCCAAAGCCTACGCTTTAGCCCCCACGACCATCGTCCCACTCGATTTTCGGACTGTGTGTGTGCCAAAACGTGAAGATTCGTTAAAAAACAGAGATTGAAAATTTGGACGACTACATTACACTCTCATGAATAAGAATGTAAAAATTGGTCTAAAATTTTGAAAAAGCTCTAATTTTTAAATTATAAGCTGATCGAAAAATTCGGCTTAAATAGTTTTTAATATATTTGGTATCTAGTGAAAATTTTAAATAAAATTTTTAGATCTATAAAATGATAGTTTTTTTTTATTTTTAAAATTTTTCAAATCTTTGAAAAGTATATAGACAGTATAAAGACATACAGACGTACAGACAGACATACATACATACAGACAGACACCGACAAAATTGTATGATTTTCGGATTCTATGAGTGCCGAAACGTAAAGAGCTGTTAGTGGGTACAACAATTTCAATGGCTGCAGTGACTATTCAGTTAGTACTAGCAAATAAGTAAATGGTTGTCCCAAATAATAAAATAGCAGTACCATATATTAAAAACTGAATGGTTGGCCTAACTAATAATATTTTTTGAGTGAAGACGTTGTAAAAGAAGATTCTTTTCGACGCTTTTCTTAATTGCTTTGCTCTAGTTTTAAGGGCTTCTTTCCGCTTTGCCAAATGAGTTCAAGTTTCGAGTAATTAGCACAATATATACGTCTTGAGAATACACGTTTTCTTCGTCTAAGGAATACTAAATGAGACATTAAGTCTTCTAGAATAATCAGGGATCTACTCGATGAATTATTTTTAACTCCCAGTTTTTTCCGGGTCATTTGTTAATTTTGCAGGTCAATTTAAATGAGCTCAAAAGACTTGAATGATTAAAACCGATTTTTAATAGGGATCATTTAAATTTCTTATTTTAAATAAGAATTTAAATTATTGTTCACAATTTCCAATTCAATTCAAAATATTTTTTTCAGGTCAAACAATTATCTTCATAGCAACTTCAAGTTCTGAAGTCGAAATTACAATTCGTTGCAAAAATTAATTAATTAAAGGAATTTATTATTAATTAATTGCTAAACAAAATTTTCCGTCCTAAAGTGAACCTAAAATAAAATGAATCTACTTTACCGAAATTCCGATATCTCTATTTCAGAATGACGAGATGCTTTTAGGAAATTTCCAATCGGAAGTTTCCTGTCCCAAAGATAAAGTTATAATTTTTGGGAAAATTCCCTGTTCAAAAGTCAAAATTGTAATTCTTTACCAGTATTTCCTGTTTCAATTTTCAAAATTAGATTTTTATACTAAATCTTCTCTCGCAAACTCAAAATTATAATTCTTTACTCAAAATTCCTCTTTCAAGGCAAAAATTATAATCCCTTACGAAAAACCTCTGTCCTAAACCTAAATTATATTTCTTTTGGAAAACTAACTCTTTAAAGTCAGAATTTTAATTATTTTAGAAAATTCTTAAAAAAAATAGTCGTAATAAACAGAATATTTGTAAAGAGATATTACAAATTTAAAAAGAATTAACGAAATTTCTAAGTATTTCAAAAGGGATATGTCGAAATTTTACCAGACCTAAGTGATTTTACAGTATATTCAAGGGTTTGGTTTTTAAACTAGAAATTGCACCATTACACTGCATTTTGAAAATTTCACTACTCATTTTGGTAAACATTATTCTATTTGGGTTTACAATTAATTTTCTTTACCGAAAATGCAACTATTGCATTTATGGTTAAAAATTTGATGTTTGGAATTGTAAGCTTATCTTTTCTGTTCAAAAATGCATGTAATTTTTTTAAAAACTCGTCTTTTTCGGTAGAAAATAATTCTCTTATTATATTTTTTTAATATCAACGAACACATGCTTAGTTAAGAATTCATTTTAATTGGTTGTAAAATAAATTACTGGTCGAAAATTAACTTTTCGATTAAAATTCATATTTTTGGTTAAAAATCAAAATATTTTGGTAGAAAATTAAACTGTTTGGTTAAAATTTAAGCTATTTATTCAAAAATGTTATAAATTTGTACAAAATTTTCTTTCATGGTTAAAAATCATTATTTTTATCTGAAAATGTAGATATTTCATTTTTGGTTGAAAGTTTTTTCTTCATACGTTGAGAATTAAAATTTTTATTTTTTAAAACTAAGAATTCACTGATTTCATTTTAGTTAAAAATTGATCTTTTATACTTGCAAATTGATCTATTTCCTTGAAAATTGTTATTTTTTTTGGTTAAATATTTTATTTTTTTATTTTTGGTCGTATAATCATCATTTTTATTTAAAAATTTAATTTTTCAATTTGAAATTTATTTTATTCAATATTCGTCTATGATAGAAAATTAATCTTCTTGTTTGAAAATTCCTCTTTGAAGGTGACAAATTCGGTTGTTTCATAACAAATTTAAATATTTTGTTTCAAGCTCAATTATTTAGTTAAAAAATAAAAATGGAACAAATAAATTTTAATTAGCAAATATTAATTTTCAACAAAAAATTTTCAAGAAATACATGAACTTTTAACCAAATAGTTAAAGATTCCACCAAAAAAGCAAAGATCAATTTTTAACGAAATAGTCGAATTTTCAATAAAAAAAATCACTTTTCTTCCAAAAAGATGATTTTTGAACAAAAAAAGAATCTTAATTTCTTTATTCAAATAACAAAGCTTCGGCCAAATGCATGAAATTTCAACTGAAAATGAAAAATTTTCACCAAAAATTAAAAAGTGAAATTTTCAGTTAAAGCAAGAAATTTTGAACTAATAAATTTAAAAAGTTTTAAAAGAACAGATAAATATTCAAACAAAACATTTTGAATTGAAATAAAAATTTTCGAACTGGAAATATTAATTTTTATCAGAGAAACTCAACTTTTAGAAAAGTCGTTGAATTTTCAACTAATACGATAAACTTTTACCTAAAAATTAATTAGTTGAATTTTAAGATAAAATGATTAATTTTCAACCAAAAGAATTTTTTTTTAACCATTTGGTTTAATTTTTAAACACGGGCATGAAATTTCTACCAAACTAGATTGATTTTGAAACTCAAAAGACGAATTAAAAAAAATATATTCAATTTTCAAGAAAAAAATTACTAACAAAAGTTTTGAATTCTACAAAGTAGATTAATTTTGCAACAAATAGTTGAATTTTGAATCAAAAACATGTATTATTGACGAAGACTTTTTTTGCCAGAAAGACAAATTATCAATAAAATAATTGGATTTTAAATCGAAGGAGATAAATTAATTTTGAATGAAACTAAATAAAGTAGTTGAAAACTATGTAGATTACTTATTGATTATAAATTTATTACCCAGGATACTGTATACTATATTAACAAAAATTAAACCTTCAAATCAATATTTAAAAAATTACACGACATTTTGCTGCTATTTTGTCAAATTCATGACACTGTTGGGAATATTTTTTTTTATATCTAAAGTAAGTTCGAGTCTTGCAATATTGAATGCACTGTTGATAATGTTTGAAATATTTCTACGCATTTAGGTTACTAAAGTATTTTAAATTCACTAAAATTGATTTGCGATAAACGAAACTCACTAAGTTTTATAGAAAATTTTATCCTACAACAAAATGATACAAGGAAAACATGTTCCTCTTTGAATAAAGAATCAAGTTACAATCTTTTTAACACTAACAAAAATTTCAAATTTTTACAAAAAACAGATCTTTTGTAATCACAGAGAACACACTGGGTCAAAATGACCCAATTCTTTACGTTCGATTTTCAAAGATTAGCGTCCCGCAGCACAGATACCATTATTCAATTTTTGTCGTGAAATTCCAAACTTTTTTTTCGTCATTATATTCTTAACCTTGTTAAAGACATCAAGAATAGTTTTATTTTGTATAAATTATTTCTATTCGCTCTTAAGTATTTTTGAAAATTCTCTCAAGACAATCGATCCAGTAATTCATTAAAAAAATTTGGCATTTTACCACAAAAATTTCATAATGGTATCTGTGATGCGAGACGCCAATCTTTGAAAATCGAACGTGAAGTATTGGGTCAATTTAACCCAGTGTGTTCTCCGGGATCAAAAAAAATAGCATATAACTGTAACGCTGTGTTATGGTATAGAATGAATTTTATATGTGATAATGATGTTTTCAGATAGTCATTTTATTTGAACCCGTAAATACATTTTTTATGTTATACGTAAAATTTCATTTAAAAACAAATTGGTAAAAAAATTACTAAAACAATATTTTTTTCCTGAAAATTTGAAATTGTTTTTAGTGTTGAAAGGATTGTAACTCGATTATTTATCCAACAAGAAATATTTTTTCCTTTACAACTTTCTTTTTAGGATAGATAGTATTGAGAATATAATAAATTGTCAAAAAATGGTCATTTTTCATAAAAATGAACACAAATTGATACAAAATGGACTTAAAAAAACGTTAATAGGTTTATTTCGAAGCTCTTGAAATGTACTTTAAAATTAGCTCAGATTTTTAAATATACGTTTATTTCCGGTTGCCATGCAAGCGCTCAAACTCGTGCCCAAATTTTTTCAAAATTTCACATCTTCAAGCATGCGCAGAAGGAACTCTGTGCATCGTTAAAAATTTGTTTGTAGCAGTTTAAAAGTAGATTACAGGAGCTTTCAAATGATATGTAAAAAAATTTTCTACGATGTATAGTTCGATCAAGTGTCTCGAAAAATGGATATCTAAGAAGGTACATCAGGACCGCAAAGGTATAAATTAATAATTAATCCAGAATTTAATTGAACAGCGATTCCGTTGTTTACATTAAATAATAAATATTTATCTGAACAATAATAAATGACTGTATTTGTATTATATTTTATTTATATTTTAATTGATCAATTGCGTATATTGTGAAATAAATTGTGAGAATATTTATCCGAGTTAAAAATGGGTGAAAGGCAATTAAGAAAGTTGAAAGGGCAGCAATTGATCAATTGCGGATTTTGTGAAATAAATTGTGAGAATATTTATCCGAGTTAAAAATGGGTGAAAGGCAATCAAGAAAGTTAAAAGGGCAGGTTGTTCTAGAGTTAGAGGAAGTGTAATAAGGGCTTACATGTACATCCAGGATAACAACTAACCCGTGATTAATGTTTTTGTAGGCAGTCGTTTCCAGGGATGAGTCCATGGGGAGTGCTCTCTGTTTTACACTAGCTATTTGCCACTCTCTCCATGCTTCACTTTGTATATCGCTACATGAAAATCCGTCTCCAATTACACATTGTCAAACCACTTTGGTTAAATCTAATGGAAAAAAATGTGTTCCGAAATTTGTCAAATTTATTGAACAATGTGGTCTGACGTATGTAAAACACATAGGTTTCCATAAAGCTCGAATTCAAAGACTCATCAGTAATTTGCATCTGTTCACAAACCCACGCATTTTTCTTGTATCGCGAAATTTTTTAATTAAAATAGAAAATCAATATTATTTATATAATTTTCAATAAAAAAAAAATAATTTTTTGAACCATAATATATATAATATAATATAAATACATTAAAAATTTTTTGTGTTTCAAATTGTAAGAAATTAGTTCTCAACTGAAATAATGAATCTTTAACTGGAAAAAGGATAAATTTAAGAATGCATAAATAATAAACAATAATAATAAATCAAAAGAATCAGTTTGAAAAGAAAAATATTTCAATTTTCAACTGAAGAGATGAATTTTTGAAGAAATTAAGCATTTTCGTATAAAAATTATTTTATTATTATTATTGTTATTATTTACTTTTACAAATTATTTTAACAAAATACATGAACTGTTAACTAAATATTTGAATTTGCAGACAAAAAATATGAATTTATAATAAAAAATAAAGCAGTGAAATTTTCATTATATAACAATTATTTCTCAATCTGAAAAATGAATTTGAAATAAAAATACAACTCAAAAGATGTTCTTATTCAAGATGATTAATTAATTAACAATGCAGATGAACTTTTAAGAAAGTACATGATTTTTTTATGAAATTGTTATATTTTTAACTATAACAGATAAGCTTACAATGAAAAATGGACTGGTTCAATTTTTATTTTAAAATGTACTTTTCAATAAAAATCTACTACAAAGTTTAAACAAAATAGTTACCTTTTCTACAATACTAGTTGAATTTTTAATAAAAATATACATTTTCAAAGAAAAGTATTACTTTTCTACCAAAATAGTTAAATGTTTAACAAAATACATTGCATTTTCAATGGAACAGTGAAATTTTAATGAAATAGTTTAGTTTTCAACTAAAAAGATAAATGGTTAATTTGAAAACATGTGTCAAAAATAGTTAAAAAAAAGACGAGTTTTTGAAAAAGAAGTTAAATTTTCTGATAAAAAAAAACCAAAAACATGCTTTGTCGAAAACAAAGATTAGTATTCTATAAAAAAACACGAATTTTCAACAAAACAAAAATTTTGGACTAAAAAATATCAATTTTCACCCACCAATGGAATAGTGAAATTTGTAGTTAAAAAAATTAATTTTTAACCAAAAAAATGAAAATAATTTTTGAATTATAACATAAATATTGTTGCAAGAAGTATCATTTTCTACAAAACAAGATAAACTTGTCACAAAATACATGGATTTTCAACCAAATATTTGAATTTTCAATTTGAAAATTGACTAACAGATTTGTTGAATTTCCTACCAAGGCGATAAATTCGTCATTAAATAGTTATATTTTTTACCAAAAACATGCATTATCGCTGTGAAAGATTATTTTTGCATCAAAAAGAGGAATTTTCCACAAAATACATGAATTTTAACTAAAAAATGTCAAATGGAAGAGTGAAATTTTCAGATGAAAATCTTAATTTCATGAAAAAAATGAAAAGAATTATTCACAGAAAACATGAATTTTTATGCAGGAAAATTTATCTTGTACCACATCCGATACATTTTTGACAAAATACATCAATTTTAAAACAAATTTGAATTGTCAACAAGAAATTCAGTTTTCTACTAAAAAGATAATTTAAAAAAAATAATCCTAATTTTTTACACAAATAAAAATGAAATTTTGAATAAATAAATGAATTTTAAACTACGAATGATAGATTGTGACCAGAGGTAAAATAGTTAAAATAAGTAATTTTTAACCAAAAAATTAGCAGAAATTTAAAAAAAATCACTATCAAGCAACTAGTTGAATTAAAAAAAATGTTTAAATTTCAAAAAAATAATTTTCTATGAAACAATTCAATTTTATTAAAATAATTCAATTGTTTACTATAACATATTTCTAAGCAGGGAAGATTAGTTTTCTACGAGAATTATAACTTTTTTACCACAAAAGGTTAAGTTTTAATCCAAAAGGATGAATTTTTAATAGTTAAACTTTCGGCGAAGAATGATGCAAATTAAACAAAGTACAGTGGATTCTTCAAGCCAAAAAAAACGGCACTTCTTAAAAGACAGTGGAATTTTTAACTACGAGAAAATATTACGACTAGTTGAATTTAAAAAATATAATTTTTTAATGAAAATAGTTGATACTGCAACCAGGCATTATTTAAATAGTTATTAATATATACGTTTTTGTAAAATTTTCTTTTAATTGTTATTAATTTTACCCCGAAAAAATTAATTTTTCACCCATAAAATTAATGTTCTATTTAGAGACGCAACACCTTTAATATTATTTTAAAAAATTTATTATAATACAACTAACAAGAAATGATAAATTTTCCTTCGTTTTAAAAATTTCAAATCCTCTTCCCTATATTCATTACTTATTCTCTTCGATTTACAATGGATTACTTTTTTCGTTAAAGAGCGAAACAATAATTGCAAAATAAATTCCAAATTTGCGAACGTGGCAACAAAAAACAAAAATTAAGGAAAAAAGTTATTTTACACATAAATAAATTTAAGCTTTTAAAACTGAATAATTGATTTTCCAGGCCTCAAAAATGATCTATGATGGAATTTCCTATATAAAAATGTATAATTCAAGTATTTTTCAATTAGGATTTTTAAACTAAGTTGATGAAAGTTACTTAATTTCAAATTTTACACCATGCTTTTATAATATGCACTTAATTTTATCTAAAGCGCGAAATTAGAAATTTAAGAATCTATTATAAGGTGTCAAACTAACCTATATGAAACAGAGTATCAATTTTAGACTACAACTTTTAGTCTACAACTATTATTTTAAATTTATTTGAGATCACTCGGTGCTTTTCTGAGGGAGTTTCAAAGATTTCTTCTTGAGTCATATGGTATTATTAACCGTTCCACTATACATGTTTATTTTCACTCGTTTTCCAACCTGCAATGTCGCCGTGTATCTTGTTGTATACATTTCGCAAAGATATTTTTGATACATCACTATTGCCACGATGTCACCATTAGAAGTTGATAATACAATTTGCCCGTCAGCTGATATGGGTTCACAGACTTGATTTTCTCCTTTCACTTGAATTTCTTTATCTTGAGGAAAAGTGTATTTTCGAATTTCAAATCGCCGGTTCGGTTTTCACTTTGGGAATTAGCAGCAGGAATTAAAGTTCTTTCGGTCTATATTTGGAGAGACTTGTATAATGAGGAATGACAGGCGAAAACCTGGACCTGACACGAAGAGGACGCACGGCATTAGGAGAATGCGTGGCAGAAGGAGACCTCGGCCTGACACGAAGGGACGGCTCGGCCGTAGAAGAAAACCTGAGCGAAGAATGTCCAGAATTAGGTCCAGCAGGAGGAGACGTTTAAGGAGAATGATGCCGGTGAGGTGAATAAGAATTCCTGCGACGAGGAACACCAGGAAGAGGGGCGCCATTGGGTAAACATTCAAACTCTAAACTCAATTCTGCAACAAGAGACAGATGATCAAAGTTTCGTTGTGTATTCTCTTCCAGAATATCTAACCGGGGATACATTTTCTAATTTTCTGAAAATACTTACAATTCGTTAGATTTTATAATGCATCTTTTGGAATTCATTAAAATCTCACCGATGAAGAAGCTATATTGACGACAAAATATTATGGTAGAAAAAATTTAAAGCCCAGAATATTTTTCGGCTTAAGACGATCTCAAGGTACCGCGGCCTACCTGTCCTCTCGACGACCTTTTTCTGTTGTTCAGCGCTGGTGTGGACCTCAAAGTGCAGTGGCTCTAAAGCGGCGCCTTCTGCATTATGATACAGAGGTACATTGACAACGTAATTTTAATTTTAGTTACCAGACGTAATATTTTGAAAGTGCTTCAGAGAGCGGACAAGCCCTGTCTGGAGTTGCGCACCGAGCCTAGGCTTGGTTTTCTCGTTGTGGAGAACCGCCGCATGGGGGTAAGTGGTGGGAGAGCGAGCACACGCTGGGCACTTACGACGCTCTCCCACCACTTCTCCCCATGAAGCGGTTCTCCGAAATGAGGGAGCTGAGCCGAGGCTCGGTGCACAGATTCCGACTGGGCTCGTCCGATCTCTGCTGATAACGAAGTTGAAGTCTGACTTTCAAAATTTAAAATAGCGAATACAATGCGACCGGGAAAAAAAAATAAATTAGGTGCTGCAGTTTAAAAATGGGTTCTTGGGGGTTTCGTGGTATTTTACCAAGCTCTTTGTTTCGTGTGTTCTACGAAGGTGCTCGTCTGTATATCTGTTTTTATCCTGTTAGCACGGTAACGTAAAAAGAATTGATGATATTGGATTGCGATTTGGCACACGTTTTCAAGGCCTAGGAGGATAGGACAAGTTCGTTACTCAACCATTTCCGTTGACCAATACTTCTGGTTTTATCGATTGTAAATATTTAGAAAAAAATAGAAACCCATTTTCCAACAAATCTATAGCAGATCTTAAAAACATTTGAAATGAAAAATTATTCGTAGCAAAAATTTGAACAAATTTTATTTGGAACTCTGTTTTGGTAAGACGCATGTGTTTCAAATTGACTGTGAAAACTGTTATTAAAGATAAAAAATTATATTTTGTGGTTAAACTATGTAAGGTACGAAAAAAATAAGAACACAAGAAGCATTAATACCAAAAAGATCAGAAAATATGTTCTTAATCATTTATTGATAATTTTTGTATTTTTTTGTTGCAAAAAGAAACATTATAAATATAAAAAATAAATTTTTCGATGAAAAGACACGAAATAAGAAAGGAAATGAACGCATACGCATTAAGCATTGTTCATCCAAAAAGATTTATAAATTGGTAATAAATCATTTGTTGACGTGGCGCATAATTCGAATTTCATTTTAAAAAGAATCATTTAAAATAATTAAACTTTCTCAATAAACCTAAAACAAATTTTTCCATGATAAATTCAGATCTAACTTTTATTTATCTTGCACATAATAAAACGAAGTTTGGAAGAAAAATCCAATTGGCAAAGAATATAGATATATTAAATTATTATATGCACCAATAGAATCGAGGATGACCGCCACGTATAAGGCATGAGTATAAACCAATCTCATATTTAATAATTACAGAACAAAATTATTAATCTAACTATCGAAAACCGAATTTTCTTCTGTTATAAATTTAACGAGGAGATTTTAAAGTTGATCTACTTTCTTACTACAAAAAATTTCTTTTTTTCTTTAAAATTTTACTTTTTGGTTGAAAATTCTTCTTTTTCGTAGTAAATTAATCTTTTGGTTTAAAAATACATATTTTTTAGTTCAAACTTCAACATTTTATTACACAAATCTTGAGTTTTGTTAAAAAATTTGTTTTTTCTCTGTAGAAAATTAAAGTTTTTGTTTCAAAATGTATCTTGGTTTAGTTGAAAATGCAACTGTTTGGTTGAGAATTCTTGAACTTTGTTAGAAATAGCATTGCCGGGTAAGCCTAGAAAATCTGTCACTCCCCACATGTATTAACTTGAAATTTTGGTAACAGGTTCGCATCCATGGGAAGCAAAATTGTTGACAACGATAACCTCAAAAAACAATTTTTGTGAGATTTATGGAGGGCGAAAAAAAATTTAAAGTAGTTTTTCTCGAATACGGCTTAACCTATTTTAATGCAAAAATATACGTTGTAGACACTAATGAGACTATTCGAATAAATTCTTGTTAAAAAAATAAAATTAAAAGAATTTTGAGGTTATGCTCTAGATTGGCCTCATCCATATTTGACACAAACATTCCTTAGAATATCCTTCATAACATACATTTTTTTGAATTTTTTAAAGACACGGAACAATGCGAAAAGAAACGCGCATGCAACACCGCGCACCGTTATGATGCATTGCTCCATACCGCATACAACTATATTGTATTTTGGCATGGCTCGAAAAGTTTTAGAAATTGAATATAGCATTGTAATTGATGTAACTGATGTAATTAAATGCATCGCCAGTAATATTGCCCTCATAAACGTCTGCAGTCAGCCTATCCAAATTATAATTTACAGAATTTATAACGAGGAGGTTGCAATAAGATTTGAAACTTCTTTCTCCAGGATGCTTTATTATTGTGAGTCGCCTCGCCTCTCACCAATCGGGGTGCTTTATTATTATTTAGCAAATATGCGACCTAACTTTGGGATATTCGTTTGATTTTAGTTAGTAATAGTCGTTTATGCGTTACTCCGCTCTAAGATTTTCTTTTGTTTTTCTTTGAAATTTACGTACACTTGTCATCTCAATTTCTAATCTTTAATTGTTACTGATTTTGGTTCTTATATGTGAGCCCATCCACGCCGCGAGCTTCATTGGTTTCTTGATCTTAATTCCCTTTGGACAATGTACCATCTAACTTTGCGATATTTTTTTGTTTTTAGTCACTGGTAGTCATTTATGCGTTAATTCTCTTTACGATTTTCATTTGTTCTTGTTCGCAATTTACGTTCACTTGCCATATCGTTTTGTAATTTCAATTGTTTCCTGATTTTGATTATCGTATGTTGGCCCATCCAGGCTACGAGCTTCATTGATTTCTTGACCTTAATTCTCTTTAGATAATGTGCGACCTAACTTTGCGATATTCGTTTGATTTTAGTTAGTAATAGTCGTTTATGCGTTACTCCGGTCTAAAATTTTCATTTGTCTTTGTTCAAAATTTACGTACACTTTCCATCTTAATTTCTAATCCTTAATTGTCACCGATTTTGATTCTTCTATTAGGCAGTCAATTAAGTCCCTAAAAAATGAAAGACGGAGACGTTTCTTTGGCCAAAGTTGATTTTATTTTTAAACATACTCTCCTTTTAGGTCGATACAATTTTCTAACTTTTGGATACCGTCCGAAAAGTACTCAATCCGAAGGTCTCCAAAATACGCCTCAGTTTCAGCTATGAGCTCCTCATTTGAGTAAAAACGCTTACCGGTGAGCCATCTCTTCAGATTAGGGAACAAGTAATAGTCACTGGGGGCCAGGTCTGGTGAATGCGGTAGCTGAGGAACCAATTCGAAGCCGATTGCATGCAATTTTGCTTGTGCAACTAAGCATGAATGAACAGGCGCATTGTCGTGATGATAAAGCGGTTTTTTCTTCAAATGCGGTCGGTTTTCGGCGATTTCGATTTCCAATCGGTCCAATAATGATGAATAGTATGCTCCGGTTATGGTTCTACCTTTTTCAAGATAGTCCACGAATATTATGCCATGTGCATCCCAAAATACGAAGGCCAAAACCTTTAAGACCCATTGTTGCGTTTTTGGACGCTTGGGAGCACTTTGGCTCGGTGGAACCCACTGTTTTGCCTGTTGCGTTGACTCAGGAGTGTAGTAGTGGATCCAGGCTTCATCCATGGTTATGAATCAGCGCAAAAACTCGGTCGGCTTACGCGAAAATAATGCCAAATTCTGCTGGAAAGTTGTCACACGAATTCGTTTTTGGTCCAC
>NC_046660.1:61050634-61087476 GCF_010883055.1 Belonocnema kinseyi
GTACGGCCACAACGAAACTCGGTAAACCACTTATGAATCGTTCCAATCGACGGTGCAGAGTCCGGGTAATACTTATCCAGCTTGGCCTTGATCTCGGATATCTTTTTCTTGCGAAGATAGTTGTGTTTGATCAAAACTCGAAACTCAGATTTTTCCATATTAAAAAAAACTCGGAGGTTAGTCGCTTCTGAGTGCTGTAACTTGTAAATGCGTAAACATAAATGGCTGAAGTTTTAACAGGCGTCATTTGAAGGATCAAGATCGACGAAAATGATTCACATTAGTGAATACTAATGCCATTTCTTAGAATTTTCAGGTACTTATCAGACTGCCTAGTATGTGCGCCCATCCACGCCGCGAGCTTCATTGGTTTCTTGATCTTAATTCCCTTTGGACAATGTACCATCTAACTTTGCGATATTATTTTGTTTTTAGTTACTGATAGTCATTCACGCGTTACTTCTATTTACGATTTTCATTTGTTCTTGTTCGCAATTTACGTGCACTTGCCATATCGTTTTGTAATTTCAATTGTTTCCTGATTTTGATTCTCGTATGTGCGCCCATTCACGCTACGAGCTTCATTGGTGTCTTCATCTTAATTCTCTTCAGATAATGTGCCAGCTAACTTTTCGATATTCGTTTGTTATTAGTTAGTGATAGTCGTGTATAAATTACTTTGTTCTATGATTTTAATTTTCTTTGTTCGCAATTTACGTGCTCCATTCTCGTTAGTAAATTTGCGATCAAACTTTGGGATCTTCGTTTGTTTCTTACCAGCAATAGTCGTTCATGCTTTACTCTAGTCAGTTGAAAAAATAATTTTTGTGATTCGAATACTTGTTGCATTATCGAAACATTGTCTAAATTATTGCTGCTGCAGTCTACCATATACTTGCTGCCGTCGTGTATTACCGCTATCATGCTAAGTATCTGTTGAAAATACTTCAACCAGCCCAAGTACTCAGCGAAATTTAAAAAAATACACCGCCGTAATTAATGATAATAGCGATAAGGAATAAGAAAATTTTGAATTAGTGAGGAGCGAGGGGACTCCCAATAATAAAGCATCCCGGCTTGCGAGAGGCAATGGGACTCACGATAATATAGCATCCCGATTTGTAAGAGGCGTGGGGGCTCACAATAATAAAGCACCCTAGAGAAAGGAGTTTAAAAAGCGCAAGAGTGGGGGTAGAGCCCGAACTCGGATTAGCATTAACGGTATTTTTGAGAGCGGCATTTTTGAGAAGGTGGACTGTATCTACTTTTCTCTATAATAAGTATCGAGAATATGATGAAAACGTACTAGACGTATTTGGAAAATCTTTACAATAGGGATGCTGTACACAATTTATTTTGACTCTTATAATACACACACACATGCCGAAAAAAACTTTAAGAACTGACCAAGAACATAAAAAGAGCAGTGAAGCCAAGATAAAAGAAAAAAGGAATATAATAGAAGAAAAATAAAACTCTAAAAATGACTCGTGGAAACACATCGGGCTACCTCTGTATATAAGAATTAATTTGTAGATTATAATTACTTTAGGTTAAAATTACTTCTTGTCTTAATATGTAAATATTTGAATAATTTTGTGTTTAGTGACTAATCTGGAGTAAAATAAGTTAAATTCACCTTATAGGTATGTTACTTGACTACAAAGTGGCATTATTTTAATTAATTATTTGGTAAAATTATCTATTTTTTCGATACATTTTTTTTCAATTAATAACTTCTTAATTGTTTTATTTTTCTACTTAACGAAGATCAAAAACGAAAAGTAATAATTCCTGCTGCGTTAAGAATACTTCCTAATTTTAATATTGAACGGTTTTAAAGAAATACTACCAATTACAAGTCCTAATATCGACTTAATTTCTTTTAGACGTTTCTGAAATTTTTGTTTACAATCGAAATTGCATTTGTAGAAAAAATTCCTTCTAATATAAGAAGAATATAAAAAAACGAGGAAAAACTAAAGAAGGTATATATTAATATACAATTATCAAGGGTTGAATTTACAGCATACAAAGGTGAATTTTCAATCAACTGAATTTTTAAACAAAAAATATAAAAATTTCATTAAATATTAAAATTTTCAAGAAAAAAACAAATTTTTCATAAGTTATTTGAATTGTTCTTAAGAAATTTCAACTTCAACCAAAAAAATCTGATTTTTCTAATCACGAAAGATAAATTTTCAACAAAAAAATAAAGTTTTTAGGCTAAAAAGTTAACTGTTTTAGAAAACATTGCTTTTTGACGAATAAAAAAAAATTTATGACAAAAAAAAATCATTTTTGATGAAACAAGATATAATTTTTAAAAATATAGGTGAATTATTAACCAAAAAGCTGAACTTTCAACAACCAGGCATAATTTTCTACCGTGAAAAAACGACTTTTTAACCAAATATATAGATTTTTTTAATGTCGTTGAATTATTGTTCCACCAAATCCTTAAATTATCAACCAAAGCTTTGAATTTTCAACAAACGAGGTTAATTTGCTACCCAAGAAGATGATCCTTCGACAAAATACTTGAATTCTTTACTAATTAGTTATATTTTTAACTTATACAATATACACGGTAAAGTCTCAACTGAAAATGGTATGGGTAAATTTTCCGAAAAAACTCTGAGGAAATAAAGCTTTGAGCAGAAAAAGAAGCAAACGAATTTTCAATAAAATTATTTAATTTCTTACCAAATCGGATTAATTTTTGATAAAGATGATTAATGTTCTATGAAAAAAATTAATCCGTAAACGAAAAAATCTAACGATAAATCTAACAAGTTTTTGAATTAATATCATAGAATGTCGCAAGGCAAACAGAGAGGCGAAAAACGAGCAGGATCACACACAATATTTAATTTTAATTTTACATTTTAGAAATATTTAAATTATTTTACGCACGAAAGTTTTCTAAAACTATTATTTTAAATTGCGATGAAATTACGTGTTGCTTTCCTACGGGAGTTTCCTCGATTTCTTCTAGAGTCATATCTTCAATCATTCCGCTGTCCATGTTTATTTTCACCCGATTATCTAGCTAAAATGCAAACCTATATCTTGTTGCATATATTCTACGAAGATATTTATTAGCCGCCACTATTGCAAAGACGTCACCATTAGAACTTGATAGTTCACTTGGTTCTTCGTCTGATATGGGTTGATGGACACGCTGATCTCCTCTCACTTGAATTCGTTTATCCTGAGGAAAAGTGTATTTTCGAATTTCGAATCGTCGATTTGGATTCGTCTTGGGAATAAGCCGTAGAAATCTAAATTGCTGAGGTCTAAATTTATATAGGGCTAAAGAGGGACGACTGGCAGCCCTGGACCTGGTACGAACAGGACGCTCGGCCAAAGAAATGTGCGTGGCAGGAGAAGACCTCGACCTGACACGAAGATGAGTCTAAGCAGTAGAAGAAAATTTGTCTAGAGAACCTGTAGAATTAAGTCCGGCAGTAGAAAAAGTCCTTTCAGGAGGTTGGTTTCTGTCAGTAAAGTTAGAATTTCCGGAACCAGGAAAACCTGGAATTGGTGCGCCATTAGGTAAGCAATCAAACTCTGAACTCAACTCTGCAAAAGGAAACACTGGATTGAAGTTTTGTTGCGTATTTTCTTCCAGTATTTTTGATCGAAAATAATTTTTTTAATGTGTTAGAATCAAACTGGAATTCTTTGGATTCAACTATAATTTGCTAAAAGCAATCTCCTTAAGAGGAAGTTCACTTGTACTCTAACAGATCGAATTTCTGCTCGACCTGCCTCTAAATTGTGACATCTTGAAATATATCGCGTTTATGGATAGTGACAATTCCATATTAATAAGGCCAAAACTATTTTTTTAACATACAAATTATAGTTTTGCCCGAAATAAATTAAGATTAAATTTTTATAAATTATGTGCAAACTCAAAGTTTAAAAGAAAATAGCACTTAAGATACAATTTTGATTGAATCGCATAAATTCTGATTTGCTTATAGCTTAAAAAATGTAAAAATAATGATAAATATATTGAATTATTATATTTACTAATAGAATTGAGGATGAACGCCAAGCACAAGATAGAAGTATAAGCAATCTTCATTATTTCCAATTCGAGGAAAAAATGTTTAAAATAATTATCAAGATTTGGAGATAGAAATATAACTGAAGAACATTCTACAACTTCGATAGATTATATAATACGTATATGTCCAATAGTCGTTATCTGTTACATCATACGTGATAAATTATTGCCTTCGGCTGTTCACATGGAAAATTGATATCTTGTCTTCTACACCCATCTATTTGAGGCTTTTTCAAACTGATATAAATGATTTAAGACACTTCCAAAAAAATGAAGAGAGGACCTTAATTCTATCACTTTCTTATTAATTTTTCAGAAATTACTTAGAGAAACAGAAGTTGTCCTGAAACAAAAGTATCTTTGCCTAAAGGGATGTGCTCAAACAGTTCCAATGAAACTTGGAATGAATCATTTAATGATAATGCTTTTTATATCCAAACTCTTTGCCTCATATTTGTACTAGAAATATATGGACTCAATTTTTAAAAACGTTACAATGTTTGTTAATTATAAATTTAAAAAAGTACAGTCGCATTGGAAAAATCTTGTGAACATGAATTTTCTGTATAATTTATGTAGACCATTGTTATTATTGAGTCATAAACTGATTTTTATACAAAATTTATATATTTAAATCTGATGTTATTGGCCATTTATTTATTATCTAAAAAAAAATTGATTTACATCCTGGCGGATGGCTAGCTGAACAAAATTAAGAATAAAAAATGTCTAACAGAAATAGAGTAGTTAAATTATTAGATGAAAAACTTAATTATCCACAACAAGAAAACAAATTTTTAACCCAAAGCTTTAATTTTAACCAAAAAAAAAAAGAATTTCAAACCATAAGTATTATTTTGTAATATAAAAGTGAATGTTCTATGAAATCGTAGAATTTTCATTAAAATCGCCTAATCCACCAAATTTCCATAAAATAGCTCAAATTCCGACCCAGAAATATGAATATTCAAGTAAAATTATCAATCTTCAACCAAAAAAACTAATTTTTTAAAAAGTGGTTAAATATCAAACTATATGTACATATATTTCAATTTTTTGTAAATATGTTAAAAGGTTATGAATAAATTAAACTTTTATAAATGCATTTAGAAATTAAAAATAATAATTTAATGTAAAAATTATTTGAAAGCTTTCAGAAAAATAACGGTTTAACGGTTCTTGTCTTGTGGAATGTTTAATGAATTATTTCCAAGTTAATTTGTTTAGAATATTAAATGAAATAAAGATTAAAAATTAGTTTCGTAAAACTGAATGATATAAAATTTTACTTCCGTTTCCGGCACCGAATGGTAAAGGACGCGTTTTTGTTATGTGCTATCTTTTTTTTTTGGTTTTGGCAACGGGCCTAGAAGTGTGATTGAAGTAAAATGTGTTAAAAAGAGGTAAGTGTACTAAAGGAGCAGTGTTAAAGTGTGGGGAACGCTGTTTTGTAAGTTTAAAAGGGTTAGGAAGAAAGTTGAAAGTGCTAATTTAGAGGTTAGTTGTGGAAGAACGGAAAATTGAGAGGGAAGATAGGGACAGTAGATCGGTAAGGTAGACGAGTATGTATGTTATAAGGAGCACACAGGGGTCCGGTAGAGGACAGCAGCAGGAGGATTACTCTTGTGATGTTGGGGTGGGGGAAAAGGAAGGACCGGCAGACTGGAGGAATCGTGGTAGGTCATTGAATCGGGAACTGCTCAATAGATCCAGATCTAGCAGCTTAGAGTCAAGAGAACTTTTTGATAAATAGAGATAAGGCAAAAGGTTTATGGTGCAACAAGACAAAATGTCAAGTCCTTTTATTTTAATAATTATGTGCACCTCGTAGCGAAATCTGTTCTCTTGGCATGTCGCACGACACTCTAAGGGCACACTCTGGTTAATTTAAAAAATGTAGAATTAATTCACAGGTAACTGGGATATACTCTCTGCTGCCACTCCAAACTAAGAATCGAGATTTAAATTTAAATCTAATTTCCGACTTTCCGTTTGCTGTCTTCAATATTCCTGGATCCTGGATGGAAACCTAGAATGCATCTAGATCCAGGAATGTCTCCGGATTATTTTCTCTAGGTTTTGGGAACGAACTTAGTATCCAGCAGCCTACATCATTTTGGCCAGCACCAGTCATTCCTTTGTGGGAGGAATTCCTCACATACCCTAACAGGGACATCGACGCCTAAAGCACTGGACTGAGAGTCCAGCCTACTTCAAGACTCCCGCGATGAGGATGAAAAGCAGGTCAAATTGTCCTAGACTTGCTGTCGTACGTTTTGACAATGTGAATACTCTTGCTCCAGAGAGGACCAGAGCTTCATCATTTACCAGAAATGCTACGGGTGTACCCTGTAGATGTCTTTTATTAGGTATAGACTACCTATTAAGTACCCCAGCATCTTTTTTTAAACAGGCACCACGAGCTGAAAGAGCGAGTCAAGATTCAGACCAATCAATCCCAGGACATCGCCGAGAAAGCAGCCAAACGGCGCTGTACCGGGAAACTAGCTCCAAGAAGACGAGACTACGAGCTCGACGAGCTACCAGCCGCGATTTGAATTATTCAGTTTGCTTTCGCTCATAATATTATAGCTTCCGTGTTTTGCTCACAGTAGAGGTAAGGTTCACAACGAGGGGCTATTAACTGAGTTACAATGAGTGCAGGAATACCGGGATTTCGAAGTGTGTGCGATCTTGACTCAAAATGAACTCAGAGTTGCGCTGAGTGGAGCGGAACGAGTCAGAGTCCGTCAGAGTTAGCGAGAATGGAAATAATGCGGTAAGAATCGAGAGAGTACGCCGAGAATACGGATGAATTCAGAGAATACGTGAAGATCGGAAATAGTTCAGAATAAGTTGAAAGAATACTGAAAGAGTTTTTAAATGATTTTTCGGCCAATTCGAAGAAACAGGTAAACCTTATTTAATCTGCGAACAATGAAAAAGGTCGTGCGGCTAAGCAAGCGACCCGCCGCTGTGCTCCGCAACAGGACCCCCTTAGCTGAATGAGCTCTAGGTTCTCCAGAGTACGATTGAACCTCGCTGACATAAGAATGACCGCATGTTTACTCAAGAAGAGTTTACCTGATTCTCCAAGAATGAGCACGATTTTGTAAGAGTTGGGTAGATTTCTTATGATCGGATCTTCGAAGATTTGCCTTGATTTCGAAGAATGAGTTCTGAGTTACAAATTACTCCACTCATTTACACTCAGTGAAAAGCCCCTCGGTTCACAACATATTCTAGTGTAAAACTGAGGATTTTTGCGGATTCTTATGTTCGATACTTCTGATTTTTTTTATTTGCGTTTTTTAGTATAGCTTAGTGCTTCGAACATGAGGAACCTTCGAGTCTCCAAGTCTGTGATATTTTAATGTATATTAATATTTCTTTCTCGCTCGCTCTTTGGAAATGGAAAAGCAGGGTTACTGTTTGATACCGGACTGATTTGTTATCTATCTTTTTAATCACTTAAGTTAATATGTTCCCGTAAAAATGCAGGGTATTATTTATTTTGCTTTCGACCTTTCGGATTTTATGCGGTCATCCTATTTGAATTTGGTAGCTCATGTTCAGGACGCCATAATGACCTCTTGCAACCTAAATTTTAATTTCAAGAAGATGGTACCCGTTCTAATCATTTCGTTACTGGTAACATAACCTCGTCGTTCAAGATTTTGTTCTTTTTATTGTTAGGTATTCACGAGTAAGACGATTTATTAACGAGTAAGACGCTTTTCGGCTATAAAAATGTGTTTCCATTTTCAGCAATTTTTCGAGTAAATTTGAACCACCCCGTCACTATTACTCGTCAGAGAGCTAAAGATAGCCTGGGTCCATAAATCCTGCCTGTCCCGTTGATATAGTTTTGAGGATTCGGTCGGCGCACGTGCGCCTGAGGCCTAACAAACAAAGTTAAGATTCTGTATTCTGTAGAGCATGTCTATATTAGAGAAG
Organism: Belonocnema kinseyi; assembly: GCF_010883055.1. Lineage (NCBI taxonomy): Eukaryota > Metazoa > Arthropoda > Insecta > Hymenoptera > Cynipidae > Belonocnema > Belonocnema kinseyi. Next base: position 61,058,673 of record NC_046660.1, read on the forward strand.
AATAACAAAAAAGGGAAGGTTAATCCAGAGAGCCTGGAAAATCCCATTATAGGCTTTAGAGAAGAAACAAAATGATAACTGAATGGCATGCATAGATAAGGGAATGAGATATGAAAGGAGATGAGGAAAGTTAGAGAGAAGCGGGAAGAATGAGAGCTGGTGTGGTAGCAAGAAAAAAATGAAGTTTGGAAGCAGTTGCAAAATACCGAGAAAAAGCAAATGATGAGTGAGAAAAAAAGAAAATCCTGTATTAAGTAGTTAGTAAATATAGTGAGAAAGCTAGCATATAAGTCTGAGATTGTAAAGAAAGGGTATTAAAGGGTGAGACAAGAGGAGCGAGTGAATGAAAACGTTATAAAAGAAAATGTGAGAATAAAATCAATATTAGGAGATATATAAAGGAAATTTCAAGCATAAGAGAAGGTAAACAAAATAAAAATATAGTAATTAAGGGAATGGAAAAAATATCGAGTCAGAAAGAGAAGAAGTGGCAAAGTTTATGAGGCAAATTGTGGCGAAAGTGTACATAGAAGAGGTGAATGGTGTAGGAAGAAAGAATGAAGGTAAATCGCGTATGTCTATAGTGAAAGTGAAATGCGAGGGGAAAAAAGATGATATTTTAAGACAGAAGAAAGCTTTAAAGAAAAGGGAAGAAAGAATAGAGGAGAATATGACGTGGAATAAAATAATAATAAAGTGGATGATGAAAAAGGGAACATGGAGTGAAAGGAAACACGATATGGATAGGGAAAGACTGGATGTGGGTAAATGTGGATTTGGAATGATGAGAAAGAAAAGTTGAGTGAAGTTAATAGGGAAGGTCCATGGCTACGAGGGGAAGAAGCGAAGACTAGGCTAGACGTAGTTAATTTATTTTTTGCCCAATATTAAAATACAGTGGAGAACATAAAGATTGCATGTTACTTTTTCCGATTAAGTAATATAAATTGATTATTTACCATAAGGTTGTGCAATTTAAGATTGGCTATCATTATTAATAATACGTCATGCTTGTAATCAAAGAGCTAAGAAGTGGTTACATTTAACAGTACATAGTACGAGAAGTTGCTGAAATACAATGTTTAAATTTAATATTAGGCGTTAAGAATGAGTTAGATGAGTGCGATCATAAGAAGTAAGAAGGAGAAGCAAGAAGAGGAGAAGAAGAAGGAGAAGGAGGATGACGGGGGGGGGGGGGGGGGGGGGGGGGGGGGGAGGAGAAGGAGTAGAAGAACGAGAAAGAGAAGGTGCAGGAGAAGGAAAAGGAGACGGGGGTGGCGCAACCCATAATTTTCTTTTTTAAAAGTTTTATTGCATCTTGTGTGTGTCGTTTTTTATAAATACGATTTGTTTATTTTCAATGCTTTTTCACAATTTAAGCCGGAAATGCCCATTCGAGCGTAAAGTGGTGTTTCTATAAATTATTGCAGATATAATTTAGATGAAATTTTTTATCAAATCAATGTAGGTTGTGTCGCTTATTCAAAAAGTTAATTTTTAATTTTTATTGCATTTTTATAAAAAAAAATTGATCTCAATCAAAAAATATTTTCTAAAAAAAAACGGAAGAATTTTCAGCCCTGAAAGATGAATTTTTAACAAAAATATAAACTTTTAAACAAACTGAATAGTTTAATTTTCAATAAGATAATGTTCAAACAAGAATGATGACTTTTGCACCATAAAATATGAGTTTTGTAATCGAAAAGGATGAATTTTTAATAGCTGAATTTTCGGGGAAAAAAGAAAATTCAATTTTAACCAAACATAGCGCAATTTTCAAGCCAAGAAGCCAAATTTTGTGAAGGGCATTTGAATTTTCATCTATAATACAAATTTCCGACTAATTGAATGAAACAAAAAAACTAATTTAACAAAAATAGTTAAACCCTCTACCACATAAGAGAATTTGTAATCAAGAAAGAGGAATTTTCAATTAAATAGGTAAATATTTAACTGAAAGATATATTTTTTGATTCGAAAATGAAATCGTGAAATATTTAGGTTGAAAAGGTGATTTTTAGCAAAAAAGAAGAATTTTGAAGCGACAAGTTAAATTTCCGGCTGAAGTGCTAAATTAAACAAAAAATTTGAACATTTGAATAACTTATAAGATAATTTTAATGTTAAAAATCAGTTGCGCAAAACGACGAAAAGAGATTGATTGTAAATTTAGTCTTAAATATGTCAAATTTGAAGTGGAAACAACTGTAAGAAATGAGTAGCCAATCAATAACGTTTTTTTGTAATTTGTAACAATAAGATTTACAAGGGAATATACATTTTTTTGCTTTAAAAATTTGTATTACTAGTTCTAATATTCGATATTTACTTTATTTGATTAATAATTTATTACATTTTCCGTTAACGATTGGAACAAGACAGTTCAGACATAAATTTCAAATCTGTGAATGTTCAAACAGAAAATGAAAATAAAGAAAAAGTACATTTATTTTACACATACACATATACAGAGTATTAATGACCTTGTAGAAGGGCATACTTTTATTGAGAAACAATTAGCATTGAGGATTTGCGAGGTTTTGCAGTGCAATGGCTATTTAAAATATGCTTCACAGTTACAGAAATACCTTTAAAACTATCCGTTACTTAGGGGAGACCACTTTACAATAGTTAATGATCTAAAAGTAGATAAACATTAATTATTAGTGCAAAAGTGAGTGAAATAATTAATTCTAATTTCAATATATTAAGACGTATCGTGTCTTAAGTATTAATTACATTGAACAATTTATTTTACGTATATTAATATTTTTATTTAATAATTATGTACTGTAGAATCATTGTCAACCCTATTCATTTTAGGTAGGACTTGAATTCAGTATATTAGATTATTTAGCTTCACCCAGGGTGTACCATCGGGAGGTAATCTACGCTATACCTTACTTAGTCTACATAATATCTTCTACATAATAGCTTTAATTGGTAAGTGCCGAGTGTAAGCCTCGTCAGTTCATCCACAGTTAGTCTGAGGACATCAGAGACAGCACTATTATTTAGAGATTACCAGATCACCCGCTTCTTTGACCTATCTTTCTTAGCAGGCGCTTCATGTAAAAGATTTTGCTTTTTCACCTTGTGGAGAATCCTGTCAGCAAGGACCTGGTAATTTAGAGTTTTCACTGATATGTGTTAGCCGAAACGCGTTACAAGGGGTACAAACAATTCGTAAATAGTCCCCAATATTCGAGATCTGACTGTTCGGATCTGACTGTTCGTTGGCCCTGAGACACGTATGCTGTGAGCCTTTCGTGAGTAAATAGGACCTCTTTGTAACCTCGATCGAAAATTAAGAGCTAATTTCTTCATAAGATGAGTCAAAATGTTTTAATCATTATCTTTAACGTCCGCGAAGTATGGCCTGATTTCAGGTGATCTTTCATGATCTGAGTAAAAGAGGCAGCTTCAATATTTGTCAGACCTGTTGAAGTGTAATAATCATTGTTGCTGAGTGCAACAGGTAGATCAAAATCTAATCCTTTTTTAAAGCAAGTCTCTGCAGGTTTTGGAGTAAGTTAGTTATTGTTTCAGTATAAAGAATAGCAACATCTGACTAAATAACGATTATATTAATTGACTGTTTTTGAAAATAACCACCCTGTAAGTGCTTCTTACAAGTCTTTGAAGACGGCGGACTGAATAATCCTCTGTTGAAAATTCATCGCTTTCAGCCTCGGTTGTATTTATTGAATTACAAGGAGTATTAAATATTATATAGCGGTAGTGTCTACAAAATTCGCAGAACTTGCAATTTCGGAGATACCGTACTCCTTTCTCAAAATCTCTACATCAGAATTAGATCGAAGAGTATACTTTCACAAGACTGCGCAGGAAAAACGAACGTAAGAAAATAAGAGAGTCAGAAAAAAGCCTGTTCCTCTGTTAGCAGAAAAGTTTTCAAGATCATCCACTAGATGATTCTTTTCGAAGAGCTATCATAAGAGATCTTTTACAATAAAATAGCAAAATATCTTATCGAACGCATAACTCTCATATCGACGATGCGAACAACGCTATTCAAAATTCGTCTGATGAGGATAGACAAAATGAGTTTGCTAACTGGAGCACTTCTATTTAGTTGGCATAACGTAATATAACTTTTGTTATTTGTTTACATAGTTTTGAAAAGTTTATAGATTTTTAAATATTCTGTAAATTGTAGAGAAAGTAGGTTATAGCGTAGATAACCTCCCTGGCTCTCAAACCTCACAAATCCTCAGTGCTTCTTGTTTCTCAAGAAAAGTAGGTCCTGCTTCAAGGTCAGGGTGAGGGCCTAGGATAAGGGTTTTGGCATAAATCTGGGCAATTTTTTGAAAAGTTTGGTAGCTCGCGTTAATTGGAAATAGGTTGAAATACAATGACCTCTACCCAAACAGGCGCAGATCCAGTGGGGGGGGGGGGCACGGCGGCTTGCCCCCCCTTAGTTCAGACTCGAATTTTGCAAATAAGATAATTAAAGTTTATTATATATAATACTAGAAAGCGAATTTCTTCCTTGAAGACGATTATAGAGAAAACTTCAATTCTCAGCGTTTATTTTTTAAATTTAGCGCCCATTTTATATTATTCAGTTACATACTGATATTCTGGTAACGTATATCAATGTTAAAATGTATTCCCAACACTGGCGCTTTCAATCTTGCGTCGTATCCACATACGGCAAAAGAGTCTGACAGCCAATTTAGATTCCCAACCATGTAATTCTCGCAGCCAATCAGGGTTACGTTTTACAAAAATCAATAATGGTAAATATTTTAATTCTGTATTCTGGTTATTTTAAGGCTATTTTAAGTTTGCCGTTATGATACCAAAAGTTCAAGCTGATATCAAGAACTGAAGAAATGCGAAAATAAATTAGTGATTGCATACATTACAAAAAAAATGAGACTTACAAATCAGATGATTTTGCTTTTAAAAAATGGAAAAAATCAGAATTATTTAACTATACAGGGTTTGTCCGGAAAGTAATAGGACTGAGTCGATTAAAAAAAATTTATTGAGCCATTCGTTTCAATTCTTTAAAAACTTTCAAAACAGGCTCCTTCTGCGTCGATGCAGCGCTGCCAACGCGATTTCCAAGGATTGAAGGCGTCACGGAAGCCATTCTCCGGAATAGCCTTGAGAGCCGTGGTGGATGCTGCTTGGATCCCCTCTGTCGTCTCAAAATGCTTGCCTTTCATCGGCCTTTTCAGGCGAGAAAAGAAAAAAAAGTCTGGGGGGGGGGGCACATCTGGGCTGTAGGGCGGCTGCGGAAGCGTTGGGATGTCAGCCTTGGTCAGGTAGCTGTTCACAAGAAAGGCGGTGTGAGCCGGGGCGTTGTCGTGGTGCAACTTCCAGTCGGCTGCGATGTCTTTTCGGACCCAATTGACAGATTTTCAAATTTAACATCTGGGCAATTAAACGAATACTCTGTCGACGGTCTGAGTTCAAAACTTTGCGCACACGAGTCACATTGTCGGTGTTTGTCGAAGTCGAAGGTCTTCCAGCACGGTCTTCATCGGCGACCTCTTCCCGGCCCTCCAAAAAGGCCTGGTGCCATCGAAACACACCACTTCTTGCTAAAGCAACATCTGGGTAAGCCTGCTTGATCATATCAAACGTCTCTGTCACAGATTTACAGAGTTTTACACAGAATTTAATCGGGTACCTCTGCTCTAAAGAACGTTGCATTTTCGGCTTGCACCACTCACAGAAATACGTCGCGTGAAAATGCCAGTCCTGACTCTCCATGTGCTCGGAGACAACTGACCACTCGCTCGTTCGTTATCTAGGAACTCCCTCTACCAAATCCTGTCGGTGTGCGCACGCACCGAAGTACAGTCGCGGCGGAAGAAAATCAGTCCTATTACTTTCCGGACAAACCCTTTATCTTATTTTAATTAAATCTTTAATAAGGAATTGTTAAGAAACAAAGCACGAAATATGTACTATAATTCGAGAAGAAAGAAATTAGGTACTGAAATATCATGATTCAGAGTGACCGCTGGACCGGGAAACTGGGAAATGACCGGGAATTACTTTAGACCGGGATGTGGTAGTGAATTTTTTCTTTGACCGGGAATATTACAAGTTTTCAGAAGAAAAATTTATCTAATCACTTAAAATATCAAAAATTCTATATCACAATATATATAATGCAATTTAAAATAAGTTTGATTTCAACTTTTTTTAAATGCTAAGCATAATTGTTAACGTTTTTAAAAATGAAATCATTAGGTTAATAAAAGAGTAAAAGCTGTTGCGATTGAAATTTTTTGACCAAAAACATTTTAAGTTGATCAACTGTGAATATAAATTCATTAATGATTTTTAAAATTGAACTGTAGTTCGTGTATTCGAAATTGAACAAGAATTGAATGATTTTATGGGGCGATTCTAAAGCAGTTAAAATTAAACAATTTACAGATTTTGACGTTGCAAACTGAACTACTTCAATTCAAAAGCCTTAGTATTTAATTAAACGTAAACTTCCGAGTGTAACTTTATAAACATTCTGTTCATTCAGTAGAAAATATACGATTTTTAACCTTTTCAATTTAAACATTTTTAATTAAGAAAAAGAGAAATTTTTTAATAGTCAGCAATGTTTGAGTGTTTATTTAAATTGGAACGTTAAAAACTAAACAATTTGAAACTAAATTCTTTGAAACAGAAAGCCTTAAATCATTAAAATTCCAGAGAGCTAAACTTAAACTTGGAACGTCACAATGTTGATTTTATTGTTCTGTTAAAAAAATTTTATTTATAAGTAAAAATGTTAAATTTTGATGTGTAAATATCAGATAAAAATGTATTCATTCAGAAAAAATGCGAGTAAATTAAGGAAATACTTCTAATTATTTAAATTAAAATTGTGAACCTTTTAAGAATTATGAAAGGTTTTAATATAGTAACAAAATTGTCTTAGGATTCCTGGTAAAATTCAAAATGATTTTTATATTTCTAAAAATTAATTTCAGCAGAATATTTAAAAATATTTTAAAACAATAGCAAATTTTGATAAATAAATAACAGTTCAATAGTTATGAATTTGAAAAATAGGAATAAGTTTAAGAGATATTTAGATGTTTGGAACAACTTCAAAAATAAGTTAAAACTTTAAACGATGTCAACAATTTTTTAACAAAATGTAGATTTTCTAAGATTTCAAACAAAAATATTAGAAGCTTTTCAAGCATTTTTAAAGGTTTTAAAATATAAAAAAAATTTATTTAGATTCCTTACAAAATTGACAATAATTTTTAATTTAGAAAAATTAGTTTCAAGAAAATATTTAAAAAGATTAAAAAAATTTTCCAAAACTTTAAATATGATAATGTAAAGTTCCCAAAAAATTTAAAAGAAAATCTAGACTTTTAAAGATTTTAATACAAAAGTTGGTAGGTTTTAAGGCATTTCAAAAGATTTCGAAATCATGATTTTTTTTGGAGGTACCGAGAAATATTTGAAGTTATTTTTGAGTAAAAAATATACTTATATAAAATGTTTTAGAAGATTTATAATTAAAAATGTTTCTATGTATAAATAACAGTTGAACAGTTATTTCAGTTTTTAATGTTTTCAACTTGAAATTGCTTAAAATTATATTATTTTTGAAAATCCATAAACTTATTGATCTATTCTTCAATTTAGGGAATTGAAAATGATAGCGCTCATTTATAAATAATACCAGTTTGTATCGTTAAAACGATTTTTTCATAAAAATAATTTTTTAAGAACAAGAAAAAATCTGCCTCAGCCCGGATTTAAACCAAGCGTAGAATAACTAAAATTATTATTAACCTCCACCCTGAGAGTATAGGGGAGAGGGTAATTATTGTGTGACCCCCCAAAACCCTTCTCTGGATCCGCGCTTGTAGCCAAGTGCGTGAATTTCCATGTATATATTTAAGCGTCGGGACGAGTATCGCGGGATTTATTTTCTCTTTAATAAAAACGTTTCACAGAGTTATGAGGCACACTGAGAACATTAATGTAAGGCAGTATCACGTAGATCGAATCGGGTCCAAGAAACTGCCTTATTGACAACCTTTTTTTGTAATTTTTCTGATTAAGCATTTGAAAATTAGGACACTTAAAAACTTATATATTCAAATTTAAGCTTAAAACATACGCAAAAAGCGAGCAGAATCAGAAAAGCTTGAATTAGGACAGAATAAATAAATTAATAGATTTGAAGATTATTATATGTAATAACTACTGACCAGGCGTACTCTTGGACTTCATGAAGAGGAGGCTTCTGAAAAGAAGAATGTGTTGCAGAAGGAGACGTGGATCTGACAGGAGAAGAAGACTCGGAAAAAGAAGAAGACTTCTTAAGAGGGGACCCGCACCTGACGCGAGGAAGTGGCTCTTCAAAAAAAAAAAAAAATGCGTGGCAGGAGGAGACGTGTACCTGACTCGAGGAATGGACTCAGCTGAAGAAGAATGCGTGGCACGAGGAGACCTGTACCTCACGGGAAGAGAAAGCTTAGCAAGTAGGAGGAAACTTGGTTAGGGAACCTGGAGATTGAAGCCTGGCAGAAGAAAAAGACCTTTCAGGAGAATAATTTCTATAAGTTGAAATAGAAGTTCCAAGATGAGGAATACCGGGAAAAGGTGCGCCATTAGGTAAACATTCAAACTGTGAACTCAATTCTGCAAAAAGAAACTCTGGATAGAAGTTCTGCTGTGTATTTTCTTTCAGCATATTTGGCCGTAGATACATTTTTTAATTTGTTGGAATTAATTTAGAATTCTTTGGAATCAACTATAAATATTTTGAAGCATTTTCCTTGCGAGGAAATTTGCTTGTAGTCTAACATAACGAATTTCTGCCTGACCTTCCTCTAAATTGTAATATCTTTGAATATATAGCGTTCACGGATGGTGCTAATTCCATGTCAATAAGGTTTTTAACACACAAATTATATTTTCGTACGAAATAATTTAAGATTTACACATTTAATTAGTCAGTCACAATAAAGGAATGTGGTTTATTTCACATTTACCTTAAGAAATGTCTTCAAACAATTTAAATAAAACTTGGAATCCATCAATGAACGTTAATGTTATTTTATCCAGACATTCTGCTTCATATTTGTACTAGAAATCTATGTAGCAAAATTTTTTTATAGCGTTTTAATGTTTTTTTTAAAATGAACGTGTCAAAAACAAATAAAGGCACAATTTTCTGCGAGTAAACAAAAAATATTAATTCCTAATGTAGCTAAAAATATAGTACATGAATTACAAATATACATGAATCTTCTTCATAATTTTATTGGACTATTATTATTAATGAATCAAAAAATTATTTTTATACAACATTCCTATATATAAAGCAGATGTTATTTGCCAGTTGTTGCTTAAATAAAAATGATGAGTAGATAAACCATTTTTTGCAGAATATTAAATTAAATGATTGTGATTTTGTGCAATGAGTATCTGTATTAAATTTTCTAAATTAGATATAAATGTTTTCCTTGTTTCTGAAATTTGCAAAAAAGGAACTAATAACTCAAAATTTAAAAAATGAGAGTGAAAATCGTTTTAAAATGTTGATTAAAAATGATTTCACTGTTTTAAAAAAATGATAGTTTAATGCTTTTTGTGTTATAAACAGAATTAATCATTATAATCTCATTATTTTTTTACAAAATTAAATTGCATTAAGACTAAACTTTGATTTTTTTTAAATTAGGTGCATAAATTGATTATTTACTCCAAGGTAATGACAGAAAATACTTCTCTTCCAATTTTATTATTTTTGTAAATTTTGTGATGTTGTGAAATGAGTATCTGAATGAAATTTTCAAAACCATATGTAAACATATTTCAATTTTTTAATATCAGTTTAAAAAGTTATCAATACATTGAATCTATATAAATGCAGTTTCAAATAAAAAAATTAAAATTTAATGTCAAAATTATTTGAATGCTTTATGAAAAATAATGGTTTAATGCTTCTTATTTTTTGAAATGTTTAATTACTTATTAGCTGATTAACTTTTTCAGAATATTAAATTAAATAAAGATTAAAATTTAGTTTTCTCAAGTTAAATAGAGTAAAATTTGGCTTCTGTTTCTGGCATCGAATGGCAAAGTAATCGTTTATGTTTTGTGCTATCTCTTTTGCTTAGAGGATATCTAGAAAAAGCAAGTTAAAAGTGAGACACAGAGGAAAACCGATAGGAAAACGTTATTTTTGAAACTGTGAGAATGAAATCAACATTAAGAGGGATAGAAAGGAAAATGTAAGTAAAAGAGAAAGTAGAACGAAATAAAAGTATAGTGATTAGGAGGATAAAAGCGGATAGCGAATTAGAAAAAGAAGATGTGGAAAAATTGATGGAACAAATTGCAACAAAATTGCACGAGAAAGAAGTAAATAGAGTGGGAAGGAAGAATGAAAGTAAATCGGGAATGTGTCTTTAAAAAGTAAGAAGTGGGGAAGAAAAAGTTTATATTTTGAGAAAGGAGAAAGCTTTACAGGGAAGGAAAGAAAAAAATAGAGGAGGATAAGATATGGAATGAAAGAAGAATAAAGAGGATGATAAAAAAGAGGGCATGGAATGAAAGGGAGCACGGTATGGGTAGGGAAAGACTGGATGTGGATACATAGGATTGTGTGTATACGAGATAATGAGAAAGAAAAGTTAAGTGAAGTAAATTGGTAAGGTGCATGGATGCAAGGGGAATAAGCGGAGACTAGGAACAGAAAGTAGAAGGTAATGGAAGCAGTAGAGGGTAGAAGGCAAGAAGGCGTAGAGCCCGGGTTTTCACAAAAGTAGGGAGGGAGCAAAAAGATGAAAAAACAGAAAAATGAAGGAACAAATAAGTGTGACTAGCGTTTTAAAAGATATCTAGCCTAATGATTAAGATAAAGGACTTTGGAAGAGGTGAAGAACTGCTGTGTAGTGATGTGGAGTGAAATTTGGGTTGATAAGAAAGATTGGTTTCGATTTAAGAGGAAGTTACCCATGGGATATATGTTTTAGATGCAAGAAGGAAAGACAGAGTAAGTAAAAGAAAGCACGAAAAAGGGTATGGTGTCAGGAGCGAGGAATGAATTAAAGGAAAAAGAGAGAATAGAAATGAGATTTGAGGAAACGGATGGAGTAATCACGAGAATGTCGAGGATAGGAATAAGGAAGGCGAAGATAGTTAGCATTTAAAGGATAAGGGCAAAAGAAGGTGGAAATGGGATTAGAAAAAGGGTGGCGAAAATGATGACGAATCGGTGTTGATAAGAGGTTATCTGAATGCGTGGACGGGGGAAAAGGGGGAGAAATACAGGATAAGGAGAATGAAACTTTCAGGAGAACATCGAAACATAAACAGGTGGAGAAGGAGTGTATGATTCTGTTGGAAATTCTGGGAGAAACAGGATGGTTCATTTGTAATGGGAATTCGGATGTGGATGAAGAAGGCGAGTTTATGCTTGCAGGGAAAGGGGAAATAGTAATAGACTACATATCTGTCGAATAAAGGATATAAAGTGTCGGAAAGAATCAAAGTAGGAGACAAAATAGGGTCAGAGCACTTCCCGATCATTGCAACGTTCAGGTGCGGGAATTGAAAAAGAGAGGGAAGTGTTTATGTTGAATAATGGTTATTCTGAATTAGATTTATTTTCTTCTGTTTCATATAAAAAGGCACTGTGCACAGAAATATCGTATTTTTATTGAAAGTAAACTTTTCGCATCCGTTCCATGATGCTGAACGAACAAGAAGGAAGTGATGAAACAGGAAATCTCCTCTTACATTTTAGTAACTTAAATATAATAAAGAGGCGCTAATGTCGCTGGCGGTAAAATAAAGATATTATTTGAATTATTGAATCTGAACATAGTTGCCCGCGTTCAAAGTAACATCTTTCAAGCAAAATCTGTTTGAATAAATGATTACAAAAACTTATACAACTTTTTATTTTAAATTAAACGTTGATAGGCAAAACAGAAATGCCTTTGAGAGAACGCTTTATGACGTTGCTTGCTGTTCTGACGCTTATTACTCTGATTACACCATCCTTACCCGGATGCACTTTGACGAATCTACCCATAAGCCACATAAGCGGCAGCGCGTCATCTTCTCGAAGTAAAACCAATGTTCCTGGTTTTATTAAGTCCGGTATCTGTTGTTGCCATTTTGGTCGAATTTGTAGTTCTGACAGATGTTCCTTCGACTATCTTGACTAAAAATGTTGCTTGGTTTGAGCTAGAAGTTCATATTTATTGAGCGTATTTTGAGCAAAGTCCTGTACGTCTTCGTGGGGATTAGCTGTCATCGATTCTCCAATGAGAAAGTGTCCAGGCGTTAAAGAGTTCAAGTCATTCGGCTCGTTAGATAATGCACACAACGGACGAGAATTCGAGACTGCTTCAACCTCAGTAACCACAGTTGATAATTCTTCAAAAGTCAATGAAGTCAGACCAATTATCTTTTTTATGAGTGTTTTGGCTAAAATGACAGCTGATTCCCACAGTCCGCCGAAGTGAGGCCATTCGAGTGCAACGATACTCCAATATACAGAACCACGAGTGAGATAATTTCCAATGTCATTCTGAAATTTGTTGTTACTTAGGAGATTTGAGAGGGCTTTCAGCTGATTGTTGGCATCAACGAAATTTTCTCCGTTGTCCGAATAGATGTGAGAACTTTTTCCTGTACGTGCTATAAATCTTTTTAAAGTATTTAGGAAAGCAGGTGTGCTGGCATCAGATACCACTTCGAGGCGGACTGCCTTTAAAGCGAAACAGACGAAAACGGCCAAGTATGCTTTCCCCGTTACATTTCGAGATATTTTTATAACAAAATGACCATCATCGTCAATTCCGGTATTTAAAAGAGGTCGTTCTGGCGTGCTCCGTGTGGCAGGCAAGTTCCGCATTAGCTGTTTGAAACTAGGTGGACGACATCGGAAGCATACGATACATTTTCGTAGAAGGTTGTTGATTGTCCACTGACTCCTGAGAATCCAAAATTGTAATCGTAATAAGGTAGAAAGTCCCCGAGAGCTCACATGGAGGTTCTTGTAATGCTCCTCTCTTATCAATAGTTCCACGTGATGATGTTTACTAGGAAGAATGATTGGACACTTCTGTGATTCGGGATGATCAGCGAGAGACAATTGACCATTCACTTTAATTATTTCTTTGGCTTAGTAAGGAATTAGCGGTAATAGCTTGCTACGTGAGTCAAGTGCTCTTTTTTGTTGTAGACACTTCAAGTCTTGAGGAAATGCTTCCATCTGGTACAATTTTATTAATATTTGCATAGATTGATCGAGTTCAGAGAGTGTTAAAAAACCAAGATGTCTGTTTAAAGGATTCTGAACTTTGTGTTTGAAGCGCAAAATATCAGCTACCACTCGCTTTATTCTGTTCAAAGAAGAAAATCTTTTAATCATTTCAAAATCTAAAAATTTGGTTGTTGCTGTTGCCACAACATTTCTGGCTTCTGGCACGTCTGTGAACTTACTGATGTGAGAGTTGGACTACATATCCTCGTTTTTTGACAACCACTGAGAGCTTACTGATGTAAGAGTTGGATCACATATCCTCGTTTTTTGACAACCAACTTGGTCCACTCTACCACAGGCCTGAGACAGCTAATGGTACAGCATTCAAACCTCGAGAAAGTATATCTGTAGGATTGTCCTTGGATCGGATATGTTTGCAAATGGCATTGGGTACCAAATTCTGAATTTCACTGACTCTGTTCGCGACGAATGTCTTGCAATGATTTGAAGGACTGTTAATCCAGGCTAGCGTTACTGCAGAGTCACAACAAAGGTAAGTATTTTCTATTTCCAGGTACAAAGTATGGAAGACGTTGCTATGTTATTTAGCCAGAAGTACTGCTCCACATAACTCTAGTCTCGGCAATGAAACTGGTTTAAGAGGTGCTACTTTTGATTTAGCGCAAAGGAGGAGTACATGATGTATTCCAGTTGTAGATGTTGTTCGGAAATAAATATTTGCACCATAAGCATTATTTGAGGCGTCCCAAAAACCATGGATTTAAATTCGGAGAATTTCTTCGCTCAGTGCAAATCTCGGGATTCTTACTTCCGTGAGTTGTGACATTTGGCGCTCGTAGTGAGCCCAGATAGCGTGTAGATCTTAGGATATCGCCTCGTCCCAACCATTCTTGACTTGCCATAATTTTTTATGAATGATCTTTGCTTTAATTATAAGTGGTGCCACTAGTCCCAGTGGATCAAATATTTAAGAAATCGTCGATAGTATGATTTTTTCAGTTACGGCCAGCTATCGATCCACTGACTAGACTTGATATTCAAAAATATCCTCTTTAGGATTCCAAATTATTCCAAGAGTTTGGATTTCCTCATTTCCGAAGTTTTGATTAAAATTTGAGTCCAAACGATCATCCTTGTTAATCTCAGGATGGTTAGCGGTTCATTTTGCCAATTCGTATTGACCGGACTTTAAAATAGACTTTATTTGATTTTTAGTCTCAGTTACGTGTTCGGTAGTAGAGTTTTCGTCTTCATTTTCATTCGCTAACTGCATTAGACATCTGGTGGCGAGAAAAGATAAAGAAGCAAGTCAAAAAGTAAAACGTCTAGAGCGAAAAGATTGAATGGGTCGGCTTGGATCGTCCCTCCATAAGATGTATTGAAGATCCTGATCATTGGCGTCGAGCATCACCTGTGGGTACATTTTACGTATGTCGGCAGTTACGACATATGAGTGTTGGCGAAAGCGAGCTAAAATGGAGAATAGATCCTGCTGGATGGTTGGACCGACTTGTAGTATGTCGTTCAAAGAAATTCCTGAGCTTGTTTTCGACGACGCGTCATAGACCATCCTGAGTTTTTTCGACGAACTGGAAGCTTTAAGAACGCCATGATGTGGAAGGTAATTTAGGAATTTATTTGGATGATCATCTGAAACTGGGAACAAGTGTCCCAATTCCATACCTTCTTTCATAAAATTTTTATGAAGAACGTGTCTTTTAGGGTCTGCTAAAAGCTCTCTTTCCACCGATAAGAATCGCTTTTGAGCAATCAATTTAGAATCTCTAAGTAGAGATACATCGGCTCGAAAAGGTGATTTTACAATGAACCGCCCATCGCCAGATCGTTGATTGAAAGTTTTCGCATTGATACAAGTTATAAAATTCCTTACACAGCGGACATGGCAAATCATTGACGGAAGCATAAGAAACCTGCTTATTTATTTGTCTCTTGAGGTTAGCTTTGAATGTAAATGACTTACTTAATGATGCATTAACATTGAGAGATTCTAGTACCTTACATCTATCATTTAGAATGACTATCCATAGTCCATAGTGGGCAATCCCTCATTTGCTACGATCCTCGATTCCGATTCTCTCTTAGTGAGATTATCGAGTTTTTAGAAGATAATATAAATAGGGATTGAATCCCAACTGTCAGTTTCCTGGCCTAAGTTATTTAAAGATCTGACGTTTTTTAAAAACTTTTTCTCACAATTCTCTTAGACCGGAGCTTGATTCTTTGGTCAAAGTGGGAGTTTCGAATATCATTTGCAAATGATGATGAATTCTTAAGCGCACGTCTTTATATCGCCTTCTTAGCCAATTCCAAGCGATTTGATAATTTTTGTTCATAATTTCTAATCCATCGACGACGTCAGAAGCAGATGACGTTAAGGACAATTTTAAATAAAATAGTTTTTGAACATTGCTTATAGCTCGATTGTTATCTATCATCGCGCGAAATTCATTGTAAAAAGCTGCCCATTTACCGAAATCGCCATCAAAAATAGGAATGTCCACGTTAGGTAACTTTAATCCCGAAGCAGGCTAAAAAACTGGATTAACATTAACTGGATTAACCACTGGCGCTGTTTGATTTTGTTCATAAGTACGCAAATGACCTCGAGCTATTGCTGTCAAACTATAATACCTGTGTTTAAATTCAGTGCGAAAATCGAACTGTTCTTCAGCCTGGCTCAGAGTTTCTATCTGAGCTTGAATTGTTAGAAATTCATCCCAGGCCTCGTTAACCTTTTCTAGTCTAATCTCTAATTCTAAGCAATTTTCGTGATTTACTTCGAGGTTTCTTAAAAAGCCTTGGAAATGTCGAAACCGCCTTTCTAAAAGATCGCGAGTGTCGCTCGCGGTAAAATAAAGATATTGTTTGAATTATTGAATCTGAACAGAAAGTAAGAAGGAGGGGCCAACAGAGAAAAAACCAAAAATGCGTAAATAGAGACTGGCTAATCTAACAGATTCTACGGAAAGAATGGAAGAAGATAATGTAGTGATAAAAGATGGGATAAACGTAGACTATATGTTGTCTAAGACGAGCGGATGGGTAGGGAAGGTAGTTGATGAAATGGGGCAAAGCGAGGAAGAAAGAAAGGGGAAAAGAGGATGATGCGATGTGGAATGTGTAGCGAGTAAAGAGTTATGAAGTTATCGTTAAAAAATCGGAGAAGTGGAGAAATAGACAGAAAGAATTATAATAAAAGGAAAAGGAAAGAGTAGAAATTACTTAATGTAAAATGACAGGGGCAGAAGAAGAGGTGCATGGAGAAGGTAGAGAAAGCAATAAATCAAGGAAGGGAATGGAATGATTAATAAAGAAAGAAGTGAATGGATAGGGATTAATGAAGAGATAAGTATAGATGAATGGACAATATATTTTTAGAAATTGCTAGGAGGAATGGATATCAAGGTTAAGGGGGGGGGGTAAAAAGATCAACAAACAATAGGATGGAGAATAAAGAGTTGAAGTATAGCGAAAGAAGGGTTAGAGAAGAGATTTGGGAAGTATGCAATAGAGTATTTTTCTAAATTTAGTATAAAAAGTTTATATATTTCAATATTAGCAATAATTTGAATAAAATAGAAGCTTCTTAATCTACGAAATACTTTTATCTAAGTTGTATTATTATTGTACATTTTTGTGATGTTTTGAAATGAGTGTCTGATTTCTAATTTCGAAATTATATGCACATATATTTCAATTTTCCTGTATTAGTTTAAGAGGCTATTAATAATTCAAATATAGATAAAAATTCATGATTTTTTCGTTATAAAAAATTTAATTAATTATTGGCTGATTAATTTTTTCACAATATCCAATTAGATACAGATTCAATTTATATAAAAGTTTTTTAATATATAAAATACCTTTATGCTAATTGTATTATTATTATTCACAATTTTTGTGCTGTTTTAAAATAAGTATCTGATTTCGAAAGTATATGTACATAAAATTAATTTTTTCTGTATTATTTTAAGAGGTTATTAATAATTCGAATATACAGACAGATATAAAGTAAAACTTATTTGAATGAGTAAATGAAAATAATTCTTTAACGCTTTTTATGCTAGAAATATATTAATTAATTATTAGCTGGCTTATTTCTTATAATAATAAATTACATAAAGAGTATATTTTAATTCTTCTGCGTTAAGAAACATAAATTAATTATTTATTTTAAAGCCATATTATTATTAATAATTAAAATTTTCAGTAATGAAATTTCAAGTTTTCAACAAATATAAAGTAAAAAGTATATAAATGTTTCATTGAGAATAATTGTTTAAGGCTTTTTATTTAGAAGTTAATTGATGGATTATTGACTGATTACTTTTTTTTAATATTAAATTTAATAAAGAGAAAAATTTAGTGTCTTAAAATTAAGTAACATAAATAATTATTTATTTAATGGTTTATTTATACTTAAAATACCACTATTTTAATTGCATAATTTTTTAAATTATTCTAATATTGTGAAATAAGTATTGCATTCGATTTTTAATATTACATTGACGTGTGTTTTCACTTTTTCTAGAATTCAGTTTAAAAGGTCATTAATTATTAAAATTTTGAAAGAAAAAAAATAATTTGAATGTTTCGATTAAAATAATTATTTAATGCATTTTATGTTCCGAACACATTAGTTAACTATTGGCTGATTTCTTTTTGCAGAATATTAAATTACATCAGATTAAAAAACGATTGAATTTTACTTTTTCAATTAAGTAATATAAATTTATTATTAACCATAAGGTTATGTAATTTAAGATTGGCTATAATTATTAAGCAATTACCCTACAGTTGTATATTTAAAGGCATTATTGAAATCAAAGGCCAAGAAAACTTACTAACTTAGGTAAAATATTCTTGAACATTTCTATAACAGACCTGAGATAAGTAACAACAAAACGTTAATCTACACTCATTTTTTATATACATAAT
Source organism: Belonocnema kinseyi (assembly GCF_010883055.1). NCBI lineage: Eukaryota > Metazoa > Arthropoda > Insecta > Hymenoptera > Cynipidae > Belonocnema > Belonocnema kinseyi. Next base: position 61,076,896 of record NC_046660.1, read on the forward strand.
TCAAGATGTCTCTTATGCCTCAGAATCAAATTATGTTTTCGACAAAATATCATGTTAATTTTTGATTCGAAAATGGAATCGTCAAGTGTTGAGGTTAAAAAGGTAGTTTTGAGCAAAAAAAGCTGAATAAAAAAAAGTTAAGTTTTCAATTAACAAGCTGAATTAAAGAAATTAGCTTTAAGTTAAATAGTTGAAATTTTAATAAGAAAGGATGACATTTTAATTAAAGAGTTAAATTTTCAACAAAAAATGATGAACTTTTGGCAAAGAAATTAAGGTTTTATAAAAACAAAAATAATATCAACCAAATCAATGAGTTAAAACAAAAAGTCTGAACGAAAAGCACTAACATCAAAATGTTTACTATTTTGATTAATTTATTAGATAATTTGAATGTTACAATTTACTTGCACCAAGCGATGAATTAGTGAATTAGAATCAGTGAATTAGATGAATTAGAATGAGAAGCCAATCAATAACACTGTTCTTTGTAATTTATTAAAATACAATTAACAAGAGAATATACATTTTTATTCGCTTAAAAAATTTTCAGTTCTATTTCTGATAGTCCATACTTATTTTGTATCAATAACAATTGAATATAGTTAATAATCATGCTTGTAAAAATGTAATAATTCTGAAAAAACTGTTATATTTCGATCCTATTTCAAGTCATAAGCAAAATTATATATCAGTTTCACAATTTTTTAAACATATAAATAACTTTGTGCAACCAAGTCATCCACAACTATTATTTTAAATTGCGTTGAGATTACGCGTTGCTTTCCTAAGGGAGTTTCCGCGATTTCTTGTGGATTCATATCTTCTATCTTACCACTGTATATGTTTATTTTTACCCTTTTCTGCAGCAGGCCTCCCGAAATATATCTTGTTTGATATATTCCACGAAGATATCTATTATTCATCACTATGGCAAAAACGTCACCATTAGAAGTTGATAAAACACTTTGTTCTTTGGCTGGTATGGGTTCATATACTTGCTTTTCTCCTCTTACTAGAATTTGCTTGTCGCAAGGAAAAGTGAATTTTCGAATTTCGAATCGCTGGTTACAATTCACATTGGGAACTAGACGCAAAAATTTAAATTGTTCAGGTCTAAATTTATATAGACCTACATAAATAGGATTGGGAGGCGTGCCATGATGATGATGCTCATCAAAAGAAGAATGTGTGGCAGGAGGAGACGTGGACCTGACAGGAAGAGAAGACTCGGTATAAGAAGGCGTCTCGTGAGAAGACCTGGACCTGGCACGAAGAAGAGGCTCAGTAAGAGAAAAATGCTTGGCAGGAGAAGACGTCGACATTTCAGCTGAAAAAGTTCCGGAACGAGGAACACGAGGAATAGGGGCGCCATTTGGTAAGAATTCAAACTGCGAACTCAACTCTGCAACAAAAAAGAGGCGATCAAAGTTTCCTTATGAATTCTCTTCCAGAATATTTTGTCGGGCATACATTTTTTAATTTATGGTTGTTAATTGTAGCTTATAATTGGCATCCGTTTTATAATGATATCTTTTCAAAGTATTGAAAATGAACTTTTATCTTTCTTTGGGTTGTTGATAATTAATCTACAGTCAAAATTTTTAATAAATTAGTCCAATATGGTGGCTTTAAAATGAAGAGATTAGACCTATTATCTAATTCTTAAAAGTTAAAGAATTTGTACAAATTCAAAAAAAATATGAAATCCATTTTCGAAAATAATTTAGTGATTCGAAAAGCCACTTGCTTGAAAAGTTCGGAAAGCTTCAGTATGCTGGGAATGTTTTTTTTGTGGAATTTAAAAACTCTTCATCGAAATTTTCACTTTCATGCATCTCGAAATATGTTTCTTTACAATGAGGTAGTCTTTTAATCGTCACCTGAAAAGTTATCACCAAAAATTAAGGAAATAATGAGTTTGAAAAAAAATTGGGCCACCATATTTAGAAATTTAGAAATCCGCCATATTGTGAATTTTGAACAACAAAAATTTCTTGTAGGTTTATTTTTTGACAGTTTAAAAATTATAATTGTACAGAGCCAAAAGATATTAATAAAATATAAAAAATCAAATGCATTTGAAAATTAACGGTACTTTTCGCCTTGTTAATTGCGTGAAAAAGGTTGAGTGCTTTGTGGCATACGTAAATATTAACCGATCTCACTCAAATTTGGTTTGAGATAATTTTTTTGTCCATTTAAACAAAATAGGAGGAAGAGACCAAGAGAAATTCAAAACAAAAAAATAAGCACCACCATAGTACAGACATGCCCAACCCAGGGAAATTTTCTGCGAGAACAGATTTTTTGGCAGGAACCGAGTCCTCTACCATTTCTCCCGGAGAGCGGTGGTGGTGGTAGAGGCGTCTCCTCTGTGACATCACGCCACTTCAGGTCTCACCGTAGACAGAAAATTTTTGTAATATATCTTTTTGTTTCACTTTCGGACGTTTGCAAATGACAAAATTTTGCAACGGTCTAGCGTTGCCTTGTTGAGTTTTGCGCGTATTCTTTAATATTTCATGAATTCAATAACATAATGATACTTGTCGGTATGACTCAAATAAGCTACATTAAGGTACAAGCAAGTAACTGGAAAATTGGCAATAGTGCAAGAAAGCGAAAACACTCCCTTGCACTATAAAGTTATATCGTAAATTCAATCCTTTTTTGTACTTAGCGGTGACAATATTTTTCTGAATGCTTTTGGATACAGCAAAGCTACCAAGAAATAGAAAATTTTCAATCCCTTTTAATTCAGCACATTTCGCTTCTTTTATTCATGGGTTTCCGAATAATAATAATAATAATAAGGCAAAAATCTTTTAAAGCCATAGCATTGGTCCTTTAACGAAGTCAGGATTAATTTCCACACAGATAGCTCCGGCGAAAAATAATTTGTTGAATGTTTTTATCATGATTTTATATTTTTGTAATTGATAATTTTTTTAAAAAGCGAACAGTTTACGATAAACAGATGTATTCCTGTAGAAAATCCTACTGATTTTTGGCAAATTTCAAGCTTTCGGAGCGCGATCTAATGCTTTAGACGAAAATTGTGTTTTTAATTTATTGGAGGTTACGTCTCGCAGCTTCGATCGGCTTTGAAAGGGTTTAGAATCTTTATTATTTTCACCGCCTAATAAAGATTAAAAAATAAAGGACAGAAAAGGCATTCTTAAGGATTTAAAAATATTAATACCATTTATTGCAAGACTTCTTAGCGGGCTTTGTGCAAAATCGAAATGGCAATTAAAGACAAAAAATACTTTTGAGCTAATTTATTTTTTAACCCTTATGGGCGCTCAAAACGTTTTACTAAAAAAAAGCTTTCAGATATGAAGAATTATTGTTCGAATGTGTTCATGTCGGGTTACCACTTTTTTATTGTCCTCTCCAATTCGAATTAAAAAAGTTATAAGAAATAAAGTACTTATTCAAAGAATAAACTGACGATCTATCCCCGAGATGTTGAATTACTGAATAAAGGGCAAAAAGTTTAATAAATAAAAAAACATGTATTTCTAAAAAAACTAAGTTTAAGTTTCAAGGTTAGAACTTCAGGCATACTCAAAAGTGACTTCAATGAGCAGCAATGTTAATATAACGAAGGAATAATAAGGAGATCTAACTCCGTTTTGCCACTTGGCAACAGAAACATTTCCGTAAGTGGTAGGTACATTACAGGAAGATCTTAAATTTTCATGCGCAAGTGCGCAGTTGTCCTCTTCCTACTTTTTCAAAAGTGTGCGAGTCAGAAAGTTTCTCAAATTGACGCAAGTTAGAGAGGTTATGTTCGTTTGCTCTGATGCGGGTGGCAACATTTTTTCAATTGCAAGTTATAATTATTAAAGTGTCTATTGAGTTGGTCAAGTAAAAGACTTCAGCGTTAAGACTTGTAAAAGTTAAAAGAGTGCATTATAAAAGTGGTTAGTATGTAGACAATAATGAAATTGTGTGATCATGAAATCTTGAAATTGTAGTACATGATTATTTTTGAAATTGTACGTTGGAATGAAGAATACTGTTTTTTTTTCGAACACCTCCAAACATTTTTATGGTGAAGAAACCTGTATAATTGAAAATATAATCGATCTAGTTGCCTAAGATCGCGTCAGTTTGACAAACTTTCACTCTTGCATACATTTCCATGTATAGGAAGAGGACAACTGCGCACGTGTGCACGAAAATTTAAGACCTTCCTGTAATGTGCCTAACATTTACGGTAATGGTCTCGTTGCCAGTTTCGAAAGGCTTCCCACTGGCAGCTGGGTCTTCTTATTATTCTTTCGTGGTAAGTACATTCTTAGACTTTCAAAAGTATTAGCCAACCAAAACTGTGATATTCAAATCTTCAATAATGAAAACAAAAAAACACCTTGTAAACTTCTCTCTTCAATTACATTAATTGAAAATGAATGTGAATATACTGAAATGAAAGAATTAAAATCGTAGTGACTATTACAATTTTATATTGAAAATTTAGGCTGCCCCCCAGCCCTCCAACAGAAAGTTCCTATCTATAATGAGGCCTGAAGCTGCATGACGTCACAGAGGAGAAGCCTGTAACGGCATGCGCCGTTTTATGAACTAAAACGCCAAGGCGATAAGACCCTTTTACCAAATACTTTCAGAACGCGTAAATTCTCTGGCGGGAAAATTCGAAGGTCTTTAAAATGGAATTCATTATGAATGTATAGAATTAATCAATATTAAGTAATTATTATTGTACGTGAATTCTACGAATACCATAAGTTCATTGCGGCTTGGGAAACCTGTATGTGAGTATTTAATCCAAATGTAACTACATTAAAATTTTCATCAAAGATATTGCTCAGTTCACTGTCCAAATTAGTTTTTGGGATTAGGAACGTGAGATCATAGGCTATTTTTGGAATCGTTAATAGGTCATGGCGCCAGTCAGGCGCTATAAAAAAGGACCTTTGGACTTAAAAACAGGAAACTTTCACTCAAAGAAATTAAAGTTTTACGGTGATAAAAGTTGGACTTTGGATCCATTATTCTTGAAGTGTTACTCACTTCAATTGCCGAAATCGGGAGGAGGAGCAAAGTGACCGTATTTATTATTGGTTATTCGACCCTAAACGTGAGTGACCTCTGCATTTTTATTGGTTAAAAGCTAAAAGTAGGGATCAATCCCACCCAAAACCAGATTATAAATATAGCTGCAGAGCTCAGAAGAGCTTTTTCGTAGTTTTGATTATACGGACTTAGAAGAATTCAGATAAATTCAAAGGCATTCCGACCTATCGATTTCGTGGCCACGCACTAAGCAACTAGTGTTCGGGTCTGCTTCGATATTAACTGCTAAACTTACTTGTGTGTGTATTAGGAACAATACTGATAAAAGAATTGTTAGTCATAAACCATTCTTATTTTTTTATAAACAAACCGGATTGACAATATCAAGTCGTGACTCCGAATTGTTCCACCTTATGGAAGTGTTTTCCAAGTCTCAATACCAGCCTTTTCAAATCTGCCACGTCTACCATGAACTGCAATACGCGATCATTATTGTTTATTATCGAGATCAAATAAGAGAATTTGTCAACCATGAACATATAAATATCGATTTTTATACAAAACTGACCTATATTTCGCGGGTAATGGTTTTAAACATTCAACGAGAGGTAACGGACCTAAAACTCAACAAATCAGCGAAGAGCATTAACGGAAGAAATTTGATTGCAGAATTTGGACTCTACACGCTTCTGCCACCACCACTACGCTCGAGAAGAAATGGTAGGGATCACTTCTAGATCAGAGCGCTCTATTCGGTGGCGAGCAGTGGCCAGTTTCAGAACTACACATTACTTAAATATTTCGAGTTTTCCCCCACCACCGGAATGTAAATAAGGACAAGTTTCGAATTTAATTTTTTCTAACACACATTATGGTTTCCCTCTGAATAAATTCAGATTAAATTTGTATTCATATTAGACAAATTCAAACAAAGTTGTAAAGAAAATATTCACTGGACTTATTAAATACTAGTAATTAAATTAATGATTAATATTATTAATTATATAATTAAAGATGTATTAATATATTTACTGATAGAATTGAGAATCATCACCGAATATATAATAAGAGTGATAAAAATCCTCATCTTTGCTATTTAGAGGTAAAAATGAAAAATTCACTAATCAGAATTAAATTACAAAATATCGACTGATAAAAATGGTAGTGCTTGGTTAAATTTTAGAAATGAGGTATTTGCGAATAGTTATCTAATGGATTCCAAGTCAACAGTGATAATGTGTCCTTCGAAGATATCTACTATTTCAATAAAACTTGGAATTAATCATTAAACGATACTGTATTGCTTATTAAAACTTTTTGCCTTGATGAAGTTATCAGAGAATTTGGATGAAACTTAGAATCAATAATTTAAAGATAATGTATTCTTTATTAAAACTTTTTGCCTCATATCTGATCTGAAAAGGACCCCGCACTAAATGTATGGGAAAATGGCTTTCGGTGGATTTAGCTGAAACTTTGTAATTTTTAAGGACGAAATATCCGTAAAAAATCCAAAAAAATGGACAGTTTTAGCGCTATGTGGCGCGAAGCGCTCAAGCTCAGTGAATAAAACGAATTACAACAGATTTGGTTACAAAAGCGATGTCAACATAGAAATCACGTTTCAGATCGTGGTCTGTCATATTTTCGCCTACACCGTTGACTCATATAACGCGCTTCTTAAAACGATCAAATGCTAAGCGCCCAAGATTTTAACTTGACTAATTAATTACTTCTTTAAAGGCAGAAATGGTACCCAAAGTAACATTAGTAACTAGTGCGCACATACCGATGATAACATTCTACCCTTCTCAAGAGGGTTGTACGCTAAGCGCTCAAGATCAGCGAATAAAACCAATCTTAGTAACATTAGCGACAAAAGCGATGTCACTATAAGAAACACACATCAAGAAGTGGCCAGTCACATGTTTAGCCAAACCAATAACAATATGAGTCAACACCGTTGACTCATATAGCGCGCTTCTGAGAACGGGAAAACGCTAAGCGCAGAAGATTTGACCTTGACTAAGAAATCCCTTTTTCAAAGGTCTTTCACAAAAGAAATGACAGATAAACATACCGTCGTCGATGGAAATAATGAGTGAATGCTGCGTGATGAACGAATGTTGCTTTTTAAAGCAAAAAGCGAACGGCTTCAGAATGAGCAACGAACTGAAAGTAGGCCTAATGACTTAAAAAAAGTTGAAACCTCGGCATTCCACTTATTAGTATATTAAATTAGAAAAAAAATTCCTATCTGTTCCCTTCTGTAATAATTGTGTTGTATTTCTTATTTCCTTTTTGTGTTTATTTGTTTTATTTTGTTGTTTCTGAATTTTTCTTTCGTTTTATTGATACATTCCTCTACCTTTCAAGACCATAAGAGCTTGTTTCTCTTAAGGTTTAAAAAATGGCTGGAATTGATGGAAATAATAATCCTGATAGGCAAAATATTGCAATTTTTAGACGCCTTCAACTTCGAAGACCACCACTTGAAGTCGCCGATGAGAGTAGGTTATGTCTCAATTGCAATCAATCAAATCGCAATGAAATAGAGAAGCTCCAACGTGATCCAGGCTGTTTAAGGCTGAATGTTTTTACACAAACAGGCAGGCAAACGTGCATGTTCTGTAATGCTGATGTTAATACTCCAAGGTTTTCAATTGAATATAGAGTTAACGCTTTTATTGTCATGGACATTTTCATTCCAGAAGAAACAAGAGCATGCTTAAATCATTTGGATGAACATGGTTTCATCTTAGGCCCCTTACTTCCTGGACTACAAGGGATTAATAGACCGTATTCGATTCCGGGACAGCAGTTACTTCTATTTTTGCAGCAACTTCGTAACGAAGCAAATGTTCATGCGGCCGCAGCGTTTAATAATGAGGATAGTTTCACTGATGAAGAATTTGAAGCTATTGCTCCTGTAACAAAGGAACAATTTAGAGAATTGTATACATTTGTGATCCTATTCTGCAGTTACATGGACATGGGGCCAAATACGTGAGGAAAAAAGATCTGCTGACTTTCCTTTGCAAAATGCGTCAAGATCTTTCTGTTGAATTTCTGAAAGCAAGCTACAAGCATGGCCATTTCTACTGTAAGAGAGTCTTTAATGCAGCGATTTGTGCCTGGTAACATTGGATTTACTGCGATTAGCAGAGAGGAATTCATTGAAAGACACGTGACATCATTCGCCAATGAACTTTATACTCCATAACCAGAAATTCCCAGAGCTATTGCTATCATCGATGGAACTTATGCTTACATGCAGAAGAGCAGTAACTTTCGCGTACTTCGACAGTCATTCTGCAAACATAAAGAACGTCACTTGGTAAAACCTGCTCTCATTGTTGCTCCAGACGGATACATAATTGAAATACAAGGATCATATTTTTCTTACTCGCAAAACAATGACGCACAAATGCTTATTAACGAATTTGAAAGAGATGTGGAAGATATGAGAGAATTTTTCGACATTGGTGATATTTTTATAGAGGACCGTGGTTATAGACATGTCCAACCACATTTAGAACGCTTAGGAATTGTGTCCAAGATACCACCATTTCTCCAACAAGGACAGAGTCAATTGGTAACGGAAGAAGCAAACGAAGCTCGGCTAATAATGAAATCTAGATGGATAGTGGAATCCAGAAATGGCCACATAATGTCCATTTTCAAGTTCGCATGAACTTCAAGTTCCACAATTTCCTCGCCTTACATTGGAAGAAATACGCGACATAACAATTGGCGTGTATCAAGTAGAACTTGCTCCATCTTACGTTCAACACAAGCTGCAACGAGAAGAAGATGAGGAGTTTCAACTAGATACGCGACTTAATGAACCTGGTTTGATCAGAGTACGAGTATTTTCTCGTTTCCGAAATGCAACAAGGTACCAGCTGTGGGTAGCGTTCAATGAGATCGATGACATAGGACCAGACAATAACGAAACGCTTCTCGGTTATTACTGCACACGTAAGTCAGGGGCCAGAACTCTTGGCACTTGCGCACATATTGCAACCGTTTTATGGTTTCTGGGTTTTGCACGTCACCAGCAACACGTAAAGTATCCTCAAACTTCCGTGCTACAAAGGATTCCAGACGCTGCTAATAGCGTTTGATCGTTTCGAGAAGCCCTAAATATAACTCACTGGTTTGGCTAAACATATTACTGACTACTTTCTGATGCGTGATTCTTATAGTGACATCGCTTTTGTTGCTAAAGTTACTAGGACTGGTTTTATTCGCTGATCTTGAGCGCTTAGCGTTCAACCCTCTTGAGAAGGGTAGAATGTTATTTTCGGAATGTGCGCACTAGTTACTAATGTTACTTTGGATAACATTTCTGCCTTTAAAAAAGTGATGAATTAGTCAAGCTAAAATCTTAGGCGCTTAGCGTTTGATCGTTTTAAGAAGCGCGCTATATGAGTCAACGGTGTAGGCGAAAATATGACAGACCACGATCTGAACCGTGATTTCTATGTTGACTTCGCTATTGTAACAAAATCTGTTGTAATTCGTCTTATTCACTGATCTTAAGCGCTTAGCCCCACCTAGCGCTAAAACTGTCCATTAAAAAAAATTTTTTTTAGGATATTTCATCCGGCACTTATAACCTTAAAAATTAGAAACTTTCAGGTAAATTCACCGAAAGCCATTTTCCCATACATTTAATGCGGGGTCCTTTCTAGAAACATGTTCTCTATGTATCTTTTAGAAAACTATGATATACTATGTGTGAAATAATTATAAATTGAAACACGAAATTTTTGGAGAACGTTATAAGGTTAGTTCGGTAAGAATAAAAAGCTCTACATGTCGAAAACAATCGAAGGCACAAAGAAAATATTCATTGTTTTAAATGAGATCCAACCAATTTTACACCAATGGTTTTCTGTGTGCGAACGGGAATTTTCGTGAAAAAATATTTATTTTTGATATGGCCAGTACCGGAAAAAACCTATCTGCCGGCACTGACTGCTCATAGAAATAATCTTAGAAAAACTAATCTTTTTTAACGTCTAAAGTATAGTTGTATGTATGTATTTAATCTCTCCCTTTTACGGGTTTGAGGGCCACCGCTCCCTGTACCTATATTTACAATTCCATCCTTAGTCTAACATAACTACTACTTATATTCTACTCTTTCGCATTACGCAGGATAAGCAATAGTAACAGTAGTGATATTAATTCCTAAATGAGCGAGCTTCCAGGGCTTCCGTTTCCTCTTACCATAAAAAAAACGCATTTTCCACGATATTGAAAACAATTTTCGTTTTTTACTGTCCCTTTTCAGGCTCACCCGTTTGGCTCTGCCCTACTCCCTTGCTTTCCCTTACTTTATCCAATTTCTTCATCCACATTACTCCCTGTCCACTACCATCCAAGATCCATCTTACACACTTATCCACACTCAATTGTCCCTCTTCCTCTCCTGTACATCTCTCTAATACATGTGCCCATGACTCCATTTCTTATCCACATACTCTGCATAAATTCTCCTCTTCATTCATCCAATATCTGCATGCT
>NC_046660.1:61087576-61100444 GCF_010883055.1 Belonocnema kinseyi
TAATTCTGGTTTCAGTAAAAATTTCCTTTATCCTCTCCACTAACTTTTCCTCTACACCCCTCTCTTTCATTGCCTGCCATAGTACTTTTCTATTCACTGAGTTTTTGTTATCAAAAAATATAAAATTTTATATCATCACAAAAAAATTTCTGGAAGCAAATTAAATTTTTTACACGTTAATATACTTTTTTAAAGAAACTTTTGAATTTTTAAGAAATAAAAAAATATTTTTTACCAGGAATTTGAATTTTTAGCCCAAAGTTATGGATTTTCAACAAGAATATCAATTTTCTACATAATATGCAAATTATGAAAAAATAGTTTAATCTTCAATCAAATAGCTAAATTTGATACCAAAATATTTTAAGTTTAAAATAAAAAGATTTTATCGACCAACATAAATTACACAGACCGACATGAAAATTGTATAATAGATGAAACTAGTCATTACCGGTTAATTTTGGGTCGCTGAATCCAAATACGGGTTTAGAAATGCTCTATAACATCAGAATTTTTAAATATTTGAATCTGAAAGTGCGAAAAACAGGATTTTGGCCTATATTTGACTGTACATAAAATTTAAAATATTAATTTTTCCCTTTCAAATTCCGTTGAGTTTACTGAAATATATTTTTTCTTTGCCAAGATATTCAATTTTAAGAATAGTAAAATTCTTTATATTAGAAATTTTCAAAATTGAATATCTGAGTGCATAACCTCAAATATAGGATGAAATTCCGTTTTTCGCTCTTTTAGATTGGAATATTTAAAAATTAGGATGTAATAGAGCATTTCTGAGTCCCAAAAGGACAAATTTGCAACACTTGAATTTTCGACGAAAAAATATTGAAATTCAACCGCTGTGGAATTATGAAGCCAAATAACGCTATTTTTAAAAATAAAGTCGAATTTCCATCAAAAAGACAAATTTTCAACCAGTTGAATTAAATACCAAAGAAACTAATTTTGAACAAAAATAGTTATATCCTCAATCAGATCGATGAATTTTTAAACAGTAAAGATTAATTTTGAATCAAATAGTTGAATTTTTAAGTAAAAAATATTTTTTTAGGCAAAAACGGGATCGTCAAAAATTTATTTAAAAAAAATTTATTTTTGAGCAAAAAGCTAATTTTCACAAAAAGGTTAAATTCTCAATTAAAGATATAAATTATACCAAAAAATTTGTTCATTTAAAAATATTAAATGATGCTTATTATAATCAACAATTAATTAGATAATTATACTGTTTCAACTCACCCACGCAGAAGTTTTAAAAAGTACAAATGTTTCTCATTTCGTATAAGGTTTTTGAACATATTTTTGTTGGTAAATGGGATCGTTGATAGATTTTGATTTTAAAATTTCAAATTTGAGATATAAAACCACTTGAAGAAATGAAAAGCTGATCACGTTTTCAACAACAATTATTGCGAGAATTCTGAGGCATTTCGATACACCACTTGTTTGAATAGGGTATTAAGAAGTTTCAGTTAAAGATAAATGTATCGAATTGCCAATACATTTTTTTTTAATTTCCCATAAAAATTTAAAGATCAAATATCTCTAATATTCTATCTTTTCAAACTTATTATGATACAATTTACAAGAGATTGGGCATTTTGACTTGCTTTGAAATTTTCAAATCTAGGTTCTAATCATTTATATTTATTCTTTTCCATTCATAATTGATCACTTTTCTCGTTAAAAAACGGAACAATAAATGTATTATAAAATGCAAATTTATGAACGTAAAAGCAAAGCAACGAAAATTAAAAAAAAAATGTAAATAATTTTACACATGAACAAATACAAATAACGTTCACAAAATTATTCGCAAGCAGAACAATCACTTCGGGAAAAGCAACTATAAAATGCATCTAAAAACGTAATAATTTCAAAAAAGCATTAAAAATTGTACAATTGAAAAATATTCATCTGGTCAGAAAACTGAGATAACAAAATTATACATTAAGAAATTTTTTAATGTTCCTGAATGTGCTTTTAAACATTAGGAATGTAATACGGGAAATAAAAAAAACAGTAATTACATTTTAAACTGACGTATTAGAATAAACTTGCAGGTATTTATATTACAAATAAAGTCGCAAGGTCAAATTACTTTGATAATCCTTTTAATGACAAACAGTATTATATTTTAGTTTTGCAGTTTTTCAAACATTTAACATATGTCGACCATGAAAGTCGTCTACAAATTTAATTTCAAATTGCGTTGAGATTACGCGTTGTTTTCCTAAAGGAGATTCCTCTATTTCATCCAGAGACATGTCTTCAATTGCACCCGTGTTCATGTTTATTTTCACACGTTTTCCAATCAGACGTCTCGAGTTATATCTTTTTGTATATATTCCACGAAGATGTTTATTATTGATCACTATTGCAAAGACGTCACCATTAGAAGTTGATAATACACTTTGTTCTTCGGCTGGTATGGCTTGAAAGACACGCTGATCTCCTCTCACTTGAATTTGTTTATCCTGCGGAAAAGTGTATCTTCGAATTTCAAATTGCCGGTTCGGATTCATTTTAGGAATTAGCCGTAGAAATTGAAGTTCTTCAGGTCTGTATTTATATAGACTTGAATAATGACGAATGGGAGGCGTATACCTGGACCTGACATGAAGAGGACGCTCGGCCAACGGAAAATGCCTGGCATGAGGAGACCTTGACCTGACGCGAAGAGGGGACTCAAAAGTTGGAGAAGACCTGACTGGACAATCTGGAGAATGAGGTCTAGTAGGAAAAAAAAGCCTTCCAGGAGAATGATGTCTTTCAGGAGAACAAGAAGTTCTGGGACGAGGTACACCAGGAATAGGGGTGCCATTAGGTAAACATTCGAATGCTGAACTTAATTCTGCAAGAAGAAACAGAGGATTAAACTTCCGTTGTGTATTCTCTTTCGTAATATTTTGTCCAAGATGAATGTTGTCATTTGTTGTAATGCGCAGTTTTTGTTAAAAAAAATTTACTTGTGTTCTAACGGATCTAACTTATGCTAAATCTTCCTCCACGATGTAACATCTTTGGAAACAGTTAAACTCGGTTATAATGCCCCCGGATATAAGCCTTTTAAAAATTGACGCAGCACTGCCGGTAGACGTAAACAAACAAAAGCGTTTTCATCCGAAGCGGCACTCTCTCGGGTTTGTTCCCCACCACCTCCAGCCTTAAAACCGGCGTCATTGCCTAGTTTGACTGCATATCACGTTCACGGATGGTACCCATTTTTATATCAACAGGGTCAATTTCAATTTTTTAACAAATACATTATAGTTTCACCCGGATTAAATGAAGATTAAATTTGTAGTACTTCAGACACAATCAAACAAATTTTGAAAGAAAATAGTAACTGGGAAAGTATATAGATTGAATCGCAAAAATTCCGATTGTTGTATAGTTTAAATAAACGCAGAGTCAGTATAAGTTAGAAATAATAGGATCCGCTCCTGGTCTTTCGGTTTTGATCAAAGTTAATGAAATTATCATGTGGAAGTTACGCCTTGTTGTATTTTGGCGTCACATTTTTTGTATTATAAATATTCTCGAAACTATAATTGGATTTTGATCAAAATTAGACAGGCTAGAGAAGAAATTATATATTTTCAGTATATAATACTTAGATTTTTTTTTAATTTTGCCGGGAAAAATCCAAAACAAATTTTAATTCAATTTTTCGTGAATTTCTCCCTGATTATTATTCTGTTGTTGCAAATATAGAAACTCTATTGGGTCCTAGGATATCGTAATTTTAGAGAGACCGCGCTCCGCCTCGCCATTGTGTTTTTAATGGGCGTATTTTCTTATTAATAAATTAACAATCACAAAAAGTTAAAATTTGAAAATAATTATTTTTTCTACAAAAATTGAACTGCATATTTGGTCAAAAGTTCCTGTGTATTGTACCAAATTTGCTTTTTATGTAAAAAATTAATTTTTTGAGTGGAAAATTCATCCTTTTAGTTAAAAATTTAACTATCTAGTAAAAAGATGAACACCTTTGTTGAAAATTCGTTTTTTTTTGTTTTATCTAAAAATTAATTTTAAGTTTAGAAAATATAACTATTCAATTTTTTCTTGTGGAAAAATATCCCTATTCAGTTAAAAATCAAACTGTTTGATTACAAATTTCTGTATTTTCTTAAAAATTCGACTTTTTGGCAGAAAACTAATCCTTTGGTTGGAAATTTAAAAACTTGGCTTAAAGTTTAATCCTCTTGTTGTAAATTCATTTTCTTTTTGAAGAATCATTACTTTATCTAAAAATTAATCTCTTTGGTAAATAATTTCCCATATTTATTAAAAATTTAAACTATTTTTGGTTTAAAGTTAAATCCTTTTGTTGTAAATGCTTACTTTTGTATTTTTGATTGATAATTCATCTTTTCTGTTTAAAAATTGATTTATTTGACTGAAAATTTATTTGTTCATTAACTTTTTCGTAAAAAATTCGTTTTTTGTTGGAAATCAATTTCTTCAATATAAAATTTAACTATTCAATTTTTAATTGGAAACTCAACTATTCCTTTTTTAGTTGCAACTTTATAATCTTTAGTTGGAAAGTTGACTATTCGGTTATAAACAGTGATTTTTTATCCGAAAATTCAACTATATATATGTTTGAAAATTTCAGCTTTTTAAACCGTCTTTTGGATAAAAAATTAGTCTTCTATTCTGAAAACTCATTTTTTTTGTTAAAAAATTATACTGTACTTTAAATTTGAACTCCTTTGTTAAAAATTAGTTTTTTGTGGCTTACAAATTAATTATGTGATTTTAAAATGAAATTATTCTATTTTTGGTTAAAAATTATTCCTTTCATGTTGAAAATTAAACTATTTGGTTGGAAATTCAAAAACGTGATTAAAGTTTAATTATGTTTTTGTAAATTCATTTCCTTTGTCTAAGATACGTACTTTTTATGGAAAATTGATTTCTTTTGTCATATTTTTATTTCTTTATATAAAAATCCAACTATTTTAGGTTAAATGTGTATTATTACTTATTGAAATACTTTCTCTTGTATTATTGGTTAGGATTTCATCTTTTTTTAAATTTAATTACTTCGCTGAACATTTATTTACTTGGTCAACTTTTTTTTTGTTGAAAATTCTTCTTTTTTGTGGAAAATTGAGGGTTAAAGGCTTTTGTAAAAAATTCGTTTTTAGGTTTGAAAATTAATTTTGTTAACTGCAAATATAACCATTCTCGTTAAAATGACGGTATTTTGGGACACAATAGAGTCGCCATGAATTTTCTTTTAAAGAAAGACGATTTCACAACGAATCATTTGATCCGCATCTTAAAAAAATTGAAGGCGGAGAAATTCACAAAGAATAAAATCAAAATTGGTTTTGAACTTTTTTTGGGCAAAATAAAAAAAAACATTGATTGTATTATATTATTATAATAAATGATTTTTCTTCTAATGTGTCAAATTTTGATCAAATTTCAATCCTTATTTTCGGAAAAATTGATAATTTAAAAAAATGTGACTTCGAAATTCAACATGGCGCAAGTTTCGCGATTTTTAAAAATTTCAAAAATCCTTTGCACGTAATATTTTTTTATATAAAATTCTAATTTCTCTAATTTTTACAAAATCAGAGGGCCAGAAGTAGATCCTGATACTTCTCACGTATACTTACCGCGTATTAAAAATTATAGATGTATTATATTTACCAACAGAATTGAGAATGATCGTTAAGTATAAGATGAATGTATAATCAATCCTCATCTTTTTCAGTTAAAGAAAAAACTTATGTATCTTAGCATGAAAGATTTAAAAGTATAATGAAACTGTTGAAAATTCTAATGCTTAATCAGACTATATAAACAATATATCACATGGTCGTTATCTTTTTGATTACAAGCGTCACGATTGTCCTTCAAAAATGTTTACATTTCTCATATCACAATTTACATAATATTTTACATTTAAGTGAAATCCGCTACTTAAATGGAAAATTTATTTCGTGTCTATTATAGTCAACTATTTAGAGATTTATAAAACAAATCTGAATTTTATAAAAATCGTTGAAGGAATTGCAAATAATACTTCCATCCTTTTCAATTTTTGATCAAATTTTTCAGAAATTTCGTGGAGAAAAAAAGTTGTTTTCAAACGAAAGTATTTTCCATAAAAGTGAAGTCCTCAAACAATTTTCATAAATTGATTACATTACTGATTTTCTAAAATACAATATAATAGGATATCGATTGTTGGATTTGGTAGCGAAAACAGGAAAAATCCTTATTTTATACGCCAATTTGAACTTAAGATAAAATAAATTGCACTTTAAGAAAAAGCTTTAGCCGATGTTTTTTAGACCTTTTGGTAAACAAATATTTTTCCGGTTCATCAAAATCAAAATATTAAAGCTTGAATAATTTTTAAATTTAAATACTAAATATTTTGTCACGAAATTTAAATATGAATTTTCAAGAAGAATATTAGTTTTTTGCTTAATAGTAAAATTTCTAGGCACCATTGGACAGGTCTTTCTAGGACATGTCTTTCCAGGAAATCTCTTAATACTTTTCAAAAAATAGGAGATGCTTCAAGGTACCATTGAACAAGTCTCCAGTCCAGAGAAAACTTGTCCAATGGTGTATCAAAGCCGGTAAAGTCCATCCAAGGTTGTATCAAAGCATCTTATGCTTTTTTGAAAGTCAGAAGTAATTTTCTGAAAAGACCTAGTGGGCACAAAATCTGGTGACGTCTTTACGACATCGTTACAACATCTTTACGACACTTTTACGACATCCTATGTCCGTGTCGTTTTGGTGTGTACGATATCGTTAAGACATCGTCAGATCGTACGACATTTTTACGATATCGTAAAGACACCTTAACGGCATGGACATAGGATATCGTAAAGTTGTCGTCAAGATGTCGTAACGATGTCGTGAAGACGTCGCCAAATTTTGTGCCCACTGGGGAATTGTCCTGGAAAGAAGAGTCCTGGAAAGACCTATCCAATGGTGCCTCGAAGCTTTTTATATTTTTCGGAAGTGAGAAGTTCAATTCTGGAAAGACTTCATCTGAAAGAAATGTACCGGAAGAATTTTCTAAAGGAACCTGAAAGCATTTCCTATTTTTTTGGAAATGGGAAGTGATTTCCCGGCAATACTTGACTAAAGGTATCTTAAAACATACCATATTTTTTCCAATGGGAAGCAATTTCCTGGGACGAATTGTCTGGAGAAGTTTTATCCAAAGTTGCATTGAAAAATCTTATATTTTTTGAAAGTAAGAAGTTATTTCATGAAAAGAATTGTCCTGGAAAGGAAAGTCCTGGGAAGACCTGTCCAATGGTGCCTTTAGGCTTTATATATTCTTCGGAAGTGAGAAATTAATTTCTGAAAAGACTTCTTCTGGAAGACATGTACCGGAAGACCTCTCTCAAGGAACCTGAAAGCATCTCCTATTTTTTTGAAGATGGGAAGTGATTTCCCGGTAAAACTTGACTAAAAGTGCCTTAAAACCTATTATATGTTTTTACGAGTGGGAAGTGATTTCCTAGGAAGAATTGTACAGGGAAGTCCTATCCAAGGATCTATCAAAGCATCTTATGCTTTTTGAAAGTCAGAAGCTATTTTCTGAAAAGACTTGTCCAGAAAAGAAGAGTCCTCGGAAGACCCGTCCAATGGTGCCTTGAAGCTTTTTATATTTTTCGGAAGTGAGAAGTTAATTTCTGAAAAGTCTTCTTCTGGAAGACATGTACCGGAAGACCTTTTTAAAGGGACCTGAAAGCTTCTCTTATTTTTTTGGAGATGGGAATTGATTCCAATCGTGCCTCTAAACATCTCATGTTTTTGTTGCAAGTGAGAAGCGATTTCCTGAGATAATACGTTCTAGTAAATCCTGCCCAATGCTGCTTTTTTAAAAATGTTATCAAGTATTTGAAAGATATTTGAAATATTTCGTAAAGATTTGACAGAGATTTCAATAATTTCCCAAACACATCACAAAGATTTTAGAGGTTTTGCAAAGATCTCGAAAAGATTCAAAATATTTTACACACTTCAATGATTTCCAACAGATTTCAAAGATTTCAAATAAAAATGAAAAATGCAGATTTCAATGCAGTAAAAAAGGTTTGAAACATCTTATAAATATAAATGTTTCACAAGATTTTATCCACAATGTTTGACTGGGATACAATAATTAAAAATGTGATCAATCAATAAAAGATTTACAAGTTTTTAATTTTATTTTTTCCTTTGAAACGGAATTTTTAGCCTTTCCTTTATGACAAAAGTGCTATTAGGAATTATTGCACTCAACCAATTAAATCCCAACGTAGATAAAGGTAATGTTACTGTGACCATATCAAAATTTGATTATAGAATAAAAATTTTGAATATTTTCAATGGTACTAATACTTATAATATTTGTAAATCCGAATACACTTCCACAACTGAAACAAAAAATACTTATCTAATTAATAATATATTGAAAAAATTGAAAACCCTTCCTGAAAACCAATTTAATGTTGTCCCCCTCCTTTTGAAATACATATATAGACGATGATATTATAACAGCTGTTCCTCGAAATAGAACATAAATTATCTCGGATCAATTTAATAGCTACATTAATATTTTAAAATTCACAATTGAGATCGAAAATGAAAACAAAAAAGTTTTTTAGACATATTGTTTTTCCAAATCTTCCCAATTTCAGATATAGAATTGAGACCAAAATATATGAAACTTATTAAAGATACTTTAAAAGACAATGGATACCCTTCACATTTAATTGATAACTGTATAAAAAAATAAAGGTTACGCCTTTAAAATTTTGAATCTTTTACCAATAATGAAAAATTGGAACAGAATTTTGTCGATTTTACAATTTCTCTGTAGATGAAAGTTTTATCTGAAAAAAGAAACAAAAGGATATCAGAAAATTATGAACTAGAAATGAAGAACTTATAAAAAGAACTTATAAAAAGAACAAACGATATTTGATAAATAAACGCTAAAATATTGCCACTAATTTATGTTAAAAAAAAATTTTATTATTTTTTCACACAAATTTCGCTTTAATTATGGAATTGGAGACTAAGTCGCTGGCTTCTTATTTTTTTCATCGCATTTCAAGGTTTTAAAATTTCTTGTGAAAATAGATTTTCTTATTGAGTTCCGCTTCAGTTTTCACTTTCATAGTTGTCTTCAGTAGATGTTCAATTAGTTTAGCGATAGATTGTATCACTAAAATCTTTTCATCTTTAACTTTACTAATTCTATACGTCTTTCGTGGTTTTGAACGTCACATAAATATTTTTATAATAATTTATTAACTTTATGTCTTTCAGACTTAAAAAATGTTGAATGGTATTATTAAAAGTCGTTTTGTACAGGAATTTTTTACTGCTTTTTAAATAAGTGGACGTTTCTCAAATGTTTTTAATCTGTTTGTTAAAATTTGTCGCACCATGAAATGCTCGTCATACTTTAGTAATTCCTTTTATTTATCAAGTAAATTAATTTCATTCTCAAAATTTGTTCACCTAACCAAACTTTTCTTTTTCATTTCTTATTTACTTGTCGTACATTTTACGATTTTTTGTTTTTTTTCTCTCAGAATTTTACTTTATTAAAAATTTGTATTGAAGAGGGTCCAAATTCAGGATCAAAACGTATAGCAACATTTTCTTGTTTTAATTTATTATTCAAAAATAATACTATATTGAATTTAACAGTTTTTTAAATATTAAAACCATTTTATGCACGCAAGTCATCTACAAGAATTATTTTAAATTGCGTTGATATTACACGCTGCTTTCCTAAAGGAGTTTCCTCTATTTCTTTTGGAGTCAGATCTTTAATCGCACTGTTTTCCATGTTTATTTTCACCCGCTTTTCAGACTGATATTGCGCGGGATATCTTTTTGTATATATTCCACGAAGATATTGATTTTTCATCACAATTGCAAAGACGTCACCATTAGAACATGATAATACACTTTGTTCTTCCCCTGGCATGGGTTCATAAACACGACTTTCTCCTCTCACTTGAATTTGTTTATCCTGAGGAAAAGTGTATTTTCGAATTTCGAATCGTCGATTCGGATTCGTGTTGGGAATAAGCCGTAGAAATTTAAATTTTTCAGGTTTAATTTTATATAGGACTAAAGAAGAATGACTCAACCTGGACCTAGCACCACGTGGAGGCTCGCTAAAAGGATAATGCCTGGCAGGAGGAGACGTGGACCTGACACGAGAAACATCGGAAATAGGAGTGTCATTAGGTAAACTTTCCAACTCTGAACTGAATTCTGCAACAAGAAGGGTGGGTTAAAAATCTCGTTGTGTATTTTCTTCCGGCATATTTTACCAGAGATACATTTTTGAGTTTGTTTTATTTGTTCATATTTTAAAACAAATAAAGTGTGAGCATCAGGTTAAAATGGGCCTATCTTTAAGATTTTTCGAATTTATAGCATGTATAAATTATAAAGGTATATTTTTGTGTCTCTTTTTAAATAGTTCTATATTGGAGTTTCACAATTGAAAAATCTTTAATTCTAATCACGTACATAAAAATGTTCGAAACTTTGAATTAGTTTGAAGATCAAATTTTAAGAGTTTTCAAATCTAAATCTTCCCAATTAAATACAAAAATGCAAAAGACAATCATCAGAATTGCAGAATTAGTTTACGGATTCAAACAATGAAATTTACAACATCTTTTTGCAATGTGGAGATATTGAAGATTTGCCATGGAAGATTCTTCAATTTGAAAAAATGTAATTTTCAATGTTTTCTTTTGATAGTTCAATTGTGAAGATTTATGATTTAACTCCAGTTTTAAAAATATATAAATCAAAATTCCTAAATTTTGATTATATAATAGTTTGTAATGGTCAATATTAAAACTGGAAATTAATTAACGCTTGTGTTATCAATTTTTATTTGTATTATGGTTACCATTTTGGTTTTCATTTTCGTTACTCATTCCAAAATTTGCCAGAAAGTCCCTTGTTCTGAGCGACATACCTGACGACATTTCTGCAAAAATACAGAAAAATAATCATTAATTTTTAAAACGAAGTTTGTAATAAAAGTTACGGTTTGTTCAAAAGTATCTGGAAACAAATTAGACAATATTCAAAATTTTATATCTCCGTAAAAATGCATGTTTCTCAAAAAATCTAATGCGGTTTGAAAGCGCTAAGCATTACCTTTTAAATCCCAATTATTTTGTTCAAAAAGATACAAATTTCAGTTCTTTGCATTAAAAAAAGGAACCATTTTATAATAATTTTGGTACCGCGAAAACCCGTCTATAATATTTGAACCACTAAGTGGATTAAAGAAAAATCCCATAGAAAAGCTGCGCATTTTTATCGTCTTAAAAATAAGCGTGACATGATCCGTTCTTATTTAGCCGTTCAAAAATTATGGCGTTTTTTCTTAAAAACATAGCTATTTTCAAGATTGATTATTTTTCAATTTATGCGCTGTAGAAAAAAATTTTTAAGAGAAAAAATGTTACCTTTACAATTAGAATAAGGATTTTTTTAAACAAATTGTATTTTTATGTAAAAATATTGCAATTCCTAAATTGAATAATATACTGATGAATTATTTTCAGTGACCTTTTATGAATAATTTTTTTTAAATATGAATATACTAACACCTGCACTGGCAAAAAAAACAGTAAAAGAAGATTTTTTTCTAAACGATATTTCTTTATATCCTTATTCTGCATGTAAAAACAAAGATTTTTTCTTTTTAGACATATGAAATATAAATCGTAAATTATTGGATAATTTTTTCTTGTCATAAACTTTTGCACACAACTGTATGTATTTTTGAACTTGAAGGCAAAGTTAGAACGAAATACATATATATATTTTCAATCAAACTTGTCGAATTTAAACTGAAAAGAAATAATAATTAAAAAGCCAAATGTATCGGTAAAATTGTCATCCAAAAAGTCGTGCTAAACAAAAAAAATGAATTGTCAACTAAAAAAAAATATTTCCATGAATAAAAATTCAATTGTTTGGTTTAAAATTAACTTTACCGTTAAAGATTAATATTTTCTAATTAAAGAATGTATAAAGGATCTCGTAACTTCAACTTTTAAAGAAAAGGATAGATACTGTGATATACACATATTATTATTATTCTTACACCATTAAGCCATTTCCCTTTCGGGGTAGGTGTGACTCACTCGGCAGGGGAAAGGAGTAGTGTGTGGAAGGGATAGAGATTTTTCAGATTGGTCCAGAATTCTCGTGCTATTTAAGTAAATAACACGTTCGTTCCGCAACACTGCTCCGACCCAGGTTGCTGATCAATCACTTTAGCAATCACCCCAAGCGAAGAACCTCACGAAGTCTTTGTGTAAGGTTCCCCACTTGGGTCCATTAATAGCCAAGGTCTTTGTTTTAGGCGTCATTCACTCTACTGACACTCTGTTTATTAACAATTTGCCAACATACTTTCCTGTCCTGGCATACTTCTCTAGCTTTTTTTATGGCCATGCATTTTTTCATGCAGGCTCTCGTGTTTCTGTGACTTCTTATGTCTCTTCTAACTAGGGTCTCATTCACACATTCTAACCATTGTTTCCGCGGTCTACCTCTGGGCACGCTGCCATTTACTTTACCTTAATACACTTGTTTCGTTAGTCGTTCATTTGGCATTCTCTCAACATGTCCGAACCATCTTAACCGATTTCTTTCCCATGTGTTTACTAGCGTCTCTTCTTCACCACATTCTTTTAGAATTATCTCGTTACTTACTTTGTCCATTAGGGTTTTCCCGCTTATTATGCGCATGAATCTCATGTCTATTGCGTTAATTTTACTCTTATCTTTTTCTTGATAAGTC
>NC_046660.1:61100544-61107940 GCF_010883055.1 Belonocnema kinseyi
CACGCGGTATATGGACAAGTACTAGTCGCTATCTCACACGATATCCCAAATAGAAGCTTCAAAATAAAATGAATGATTTATTTAAAAATAAAGTTTCATATAATCAATGTTTTGTTACAATACCTGTATGTCATTAAACAAATTTTATCAATTGTAAAATTATATCAGAGATAAAATTGTACGATTTTTTAATAAGTAATGCAAAAACCAGATTAATTTCGATCAAACCTACTGGAAGAGTTGCTTCATGATAAAACATTAGAAAAGTAATTAAAAAAAGTCAAATTCTCAGGAAGAAATATATATATTTTGCACTTTAGACAAAAATAAAGCTGAAGCGCTTCGCGAAAAAAAATCAAAAATAAATTAATGGGGGCAGCTACCTCTAAACACTTTTTAGTTTGTGTCTATGATAATATATATTTTCCGTACACAAAGAAAATGGGAAAAATAGTTTTATAACGAAGGGAGTAAGATATTGTCCATTATAAATGAACAACAATATTACGCGGGTGTAAACCACCCCAAAATTTTATAAAAAATCGCGACTGTTTGTTCTCGCGCCGCGCGCTCTATAATATATTTGACTCGCGCTCCGCGCTCGATGATGCAATAACAATTTTTATTTGACGATTGTGAATTCTCTTTTGTTAAATCTCCTCTGGCTCTATTATGCTTTGCACTTAATTTCGTCAAAAATGCAAAATTTTCTACATTATGTTCAATTCGATCAAATCAGATAGATGTAGATGTAATTTTGGCGAGAAATGTTGTTAAATAAAATTTTATTGTATCTTGTGTTCTTCATCCCAAAATTTTTTATTTGCTTTTAATATATTTTTATAATAAGAGTTTATAACAAACTTGCAGACACAAATTTATAGATCTTTTTGGATGTACAACTTTGTCAACGTATTTTTTATACAGATTGATTAAGCGTTTTGAAACGAAGTTCTTACCTCAAAATTCGATTTCCTTATTTTAATAGTACTTCTTTCAGAATTCGAAACGTGTTTATAAAAGGAATTTTGTTTGTTTGAATGTCTTTTTCTTAATATTGAAAATTCGCATATAACCTCGAAATGCAATCTTCATTTTAGGAAAAAATTAAAAGATTATACATTTTTTCGCTCGGTATGTATTAGAGAAAGAAAATCCGTAATTTTTTCCAAATACGAACATTTTTACGTAATATTGTTCTTTTTTAGAAATTTCCGTCGTCTTTTTCATACAAATAATTACTAATTTCCTATGAATTTCTAAACCAATTTTAATTGTTGAAACAAATGTAAATTATTAAACAAAAATTTTATTTCCAAAAAGTGTAAAAAATACGCGTATTTTCTGAATGAAATGTAATTGGTTGTCATTGTTTGGAGTAGTAAATTTTTCTAAAGACACTATGTAATTGTATAAACAATTATTTATTGTCTATTCTCAATTTTTCTAAAAATTGAACTAAAGACATTAATTTTCTTTTCAAATTAGTATCCTATGCTACGTTTTGTTAAATAATTACGTAATTTTTATACATTTCTTTAAATGCTTTATAATTTGTTTTAAAGAATGTATATTTTCTTAAGCAGTTCTTTTTCGATAACTAAAAAAATGAAATAAAAAAGCACACATGCAACTATGTTTCTGACTGCATAATGTATAAAAATAATATATTAACCGCTTTTTAATTGTTTAAATGAATATAATTTGTTTAAATAATTGCTTTTACAAAAATAATTTAAAAATCGTAATCAACTGTATGTGTTCTGTTTTATTTAATTTTTTTAGTAATCATAAAATACCTGCTTAAGCAAATAAAAATTGCTTAAACAAATAAAATTTGTCAAACATTAGAAGAAATGTGTCCAAATTAAGTAATCATTGAACAAAAAGTAGCATAAGATACAAGTTTGAAAAAAGTGGACATAATTGTTTCAATTTTGTAGAAGATGATAAATATTCAAATTCTTCATTAGTAATTATTTGTATGGAAAAGAAGATGGAAATCGTTAAAAAGTAACAATAATCCCGGGGCGGACATCGTAAAGAACGAAGTCAAAAAGGATAAAAAATGTATTCGGTTTTTAATTATATTTGTGCTAATATTTGGTACCTGAACAAAAAATATAGTTAAATTAACTCATTTTCCTTGTTAAGAAATTGTTATTATAAAAAAATGATACAAAATTGATAAACTTCAAGAATGGCTCTTAACGGGAAATTGTTCAGGGCTAGGTCGGGCACTGATCGGGCGGCCAGATCTGGCTCTAATCGGGCAGTGTGTTTCACCAGTGATTAAGCCCAGATCGGGTTGCTAGATCTGGGCCAGATTTGGCCTTGTTTCGGCTTGATCTGGGTCATAGAAAAATGTCTACATGGGAACTGTAATCATTTTCTTTTTATCAAAAACAGTCATAAGGATAATCTACAAACTACAGACTGATAGGCAGATAGAAATCTTAGTAAAACTAGTTTTTTTCTGACTAAGGCGTTCTCAAAACGTGAAGATTTGATAAAAACCGACAAAGTGAAATTTCACATAAAACCAATAACTTTTCATTTGGATGAGAATGTAAAAAGAGCATTGAAGAGGTCAGCTATTTCTAAATTGTTTCACATTATTAACCTTCGTAATTAAATTTTGCGCACATTATTTTTAAAGTTTGTTTAATTGTAAGGTTTGTGATCTATTGCAAATAAATCACCTTTTTTTTTGCTGGGTAAAAGTTATCACAGAATGTACAATAATATAATAGCTGATAATGAATATTGAATATTTTCTGTTGTTCCTGTTGTAATAATTTAAAAATTTACAATTTTATCAAATTATATATTATCATGTTGACCTAATATTCTTATGAATGCGATTCACTATGGGTTGTCAGTTACTACATTATTGTATATTCTGTGATCAATTGTAGGCTGCAGAAAAAAGGTATACCTTTATAAGATATAATTTTAGGGTATAGCATAACTTAAAATTAATCAAACTCTTCAAAGAATACTAACAAGATTTAATTATAAAGGTAAATAATATAAAACAATTTACGGATAGTGGTCCTTTTAAATTATAAAACTATTTGCCTAATTGTCTTTGTGTAAAGAAAATATATATTATCATAGACACAAAATAAAAAGTTTTTAAAGGTAGCTATCCCCATTAATTAAAGAAAATTTTTTAAATTGAAAACAATATATAATTCAGAGAAAGAATTTGTACACCATTACACTATGAAATTTGTCACTGTCGCTGAAATTTTTTACACCTATGTATCGTTCCCCGATATGATTGCATTGTAATTCTTTATGTGTGAGTTTACAAAGTTCCTAAAATAGATACAGGGAATTCCAGTCTCGTTTTTACACTATTCACGTATCACATCCCTGGATTTTTATTTTCTAACATTAAAAACAAAGATTAAGAGTTTGAAAATGCTTCAAGCAATAATTAGTAATTATTAATTTCAAAGCCGAATTTTTTTCAATTTCCTAGTGTGTGAAGTTGGCAAAGCATCAATGGAAAAAGGACGGAAAGGGCTTTTAGTAATTCCTGTATGAATTCCTGAAAAAGATTGATAGCATGTATCAGCATGTATCAGTCAACAATCAATTTTTTGAAGGAAGAAGAAAGTAAAGCACTTTTAATGTTTTTATTAAAAGTAAATATTAATTGCAAATATTAATTAATATAGTGGCGATTGGTTTCTACCACTCTTCGTCAACGCTCAGGCAATTGACAGATTCCATGGTAAAAGAAGGCTTGATCTTTTGATGCTGTAAAGTCATGCACCAGTTTTAACACTTCAGCTTTAATTAGAATTTAGTGCTTAGCTAAGCTGTTTTCTAACGAGAGAAAATGTGGTAATCGGACGCGGCAGTATCTTAACAGTAAAACTGATTGGGCAGAAATTCCCATTGCAATTCTCCTATGGTTTGGCCGACCACAAAACTTCCATGTTACCTAGCGTTGTCGTTCTATACTATTACTGGTCATTGTTCATTTCTAGAATATGATCTCTTTCTATAGATATTGCTCGCCAAACGGTTCAATTGTAAAGACTAACACTGGCGAATGTTATTCTTTTTAATTGATATATACATAACACTCGGGGCTCTGCAAAGATAAACAAATTCTTTCTCTAGCAGAGCATCTCACTCTGGGTCAGCAAACAGTGCGATCGCTCTATTATTTGGGGCGCTAGAAATAATTTTAAGGAGAAAATGAAGACAGATCAGCGATGCGATCACACTATTGACTGGACGCGTCAACTTAAGGATGACTTGCTTTTTACAGCGGCTTCATGGCACGCATTCACACTTTATTAAGTCAGAAACACTCACCGGTGAAAGAGCAAACCACATACGTACACATAATAGTGGAAGACATAATAGTGGAAGAAGCAACAGTAATACCAATATCGGAAGAAGCAACAGTAATACCAATAGCAGAAGAAGCAACAGTAATACCAATAGCGGAAGCAAGCATTATCTAAAAGATGATGCCAATTCTAAGACGGTAGAACGTTTTACGGAAAGGGTTCGAAATATCGCCCAAAAACTGAGAGTCTACCATCAAACTCTGAATAAGTCAAAGCTGTTGCACGTTCAAGGAGCTTCGCGATATCTTCACAAAATCTGATTAGAAATGTCCATCAGTCACTGCCCAAGATGTAAAGAACGCACTGAAGGGCAAAAATAACTTCTCTGCTGCAGTAACAGATGGTGTTGAGAACTTTCGGTGGAACAAATTTATTTCCATACAACAACATCTGATACGCATCTTCACTTTATACTTGAAAACGAAGACGATCAAAGCCAGAACCAGTTATGGCTTTAACTGGTTATAGATTTTGATTGAAACCCCCTTAAGCATTTTAAACTAAAAATTTAGAAATCTCATAACTTACCTGATTTATCTAATATTACCCTGTTTGATGCTATAGGTTGTAACTTTAAAGCTTATTAAGTTGTTTTAAGGTATGCCCTACTTTTCAAAATTATGATAATAATTAACAAAAACTACTTTCATGAAGAAAAATTTACTTTATTTAGTATTATGCAACTGAAAATACAGATTAGATTATAGTAATTCAATTCTTGTTTTCTTGGGATACTTTTTCTGCGTATTAATTAATTTCTATTTTATCAAAAAAAAAGAAGAAAATGATTTGCAATATTCAATAAAGAAGGATTATGTACTCAAAAATATATATTAACTACGAAACTTTCAAGGAATCAAATAAATGTACCTGCTACAAAATGTTATTCAAGAACTATATAATAAAAATATTGATATTATCGATACACATAAAGCCACCAACCATCTAGAATAGGTAAGGTTGACCAAACGTTCAGTGAGAGTGACAATGGAAGGTGTGTGGCGTAACAGAGTATGTCTCGTGAATTGCCCACTTGGGGCAAGCTTTCACAAAACTGCACAAACAAATTTTGTATTTTATTTATTTGCCAGATTGCTTTTATTGTTTCCAATTCCGAAAGACGACAGTGTGTTTAAAAGTATTGACAAATATTTATATTTTAATGCTCCACTTGTTCCCTATTTTGGGGTCGTGCACAAAATACACCACACGTTTTCCGTTTGTTTCTATTGTTGTATTCCTGTTCGATTCAAGGCAGTTTTATTCCTATCTTTATTTAAACCAAGGAAAAACGCATGGCATATTATGTGCCCGACTCCTTATGGTTAAATTTAGTATTTCGAAAATAGAAAAACTGGTGTGGGCCTTATTAGCACTTTCAAATTATTTAAAGTAGGGCAATTTCGACCCTTGTTAAACATGTAAATCATTTTGTGCAAGCAAGTCGTCTAAAACTATTATTTTAAAATTAGATGTAATTGCGCGGTTCCTTCCTAAGGGAGTTTCCTCAATTTCGTTTTTAGTCAGATCTGTAATCGCGCTGCTGTTCATGTTAATTTTAACCCGTTTTTTCAACTGACAGTCCGTGGGATATCTTTTTGTATATATTCCACGAAGATATTTATTATTAAGCACTATTGCAAAGACTTCACCATCAGAACTTGACAACACACTCTGTTCTTCGGCTGGAATAGATCCATAGACAGAATTTTTGTCTTTCATTTGAATTTGTTTATCCTGAGGAAAAGTATAGTTTCGAATTTCAAATCGCCGATTTGGATTCGTGTTCGGAATGAGCCGCAAGAATCTAAATTCTGCAGGTCTAAATTTGTATAGGGCTGGAAAAGAATGACTAAACCTTGACCTGGCACCACGTGGAGGCTCGGCAAAGTGAGAATGCCTGGCAGGAGGAGACGTGGACCTGCCACGAGCAGGAGGATCGACTACAGGAGAAAACCTGACCAGTGGTCTTGGAGAATGAAGTCCGGTAGTAAGAAGAGACCTCCCAGAAGCATTATTTCTTTCAGAGGAACAAGGAATTTCAGCACGCTGAACGCCAGGAATAGGTGCGCCATTAGGTAAGCATTCGAACTCCGAACTCAACTCTGCAACAAGAAGATGTAGATTAAAGTTTCGTTGTTTTCTGTTC
Organism: Belonocnema kinseyi; assembly: GCF_010883055.1. Taxonomy (NCBI): domain Eukaryota; kingdom Metazoa; phylum Arthropoda; class Insecta; order Hymenoptera; family Cynipidae; genus Belonocnema; species Belonocnema kinseyi. The sequence continues at coordinate 61,107,070 of NC_046660.1, forward strand.
CGGCATATATTGGCGAAGATAAATTTTGTTATTGATTGGAACTAATCATGGTTGACCAGTTACGCTTAACTCGATTATTTTCTACGTATAATACGTTTTTGGGGTAATATACGTCGCAAACAGTATAAACCTTCTGAAGTTACGTTCTCAAGATGGCCGACTTACAAAATTAGTGTTATCAGTGTTTACAAGTACATAACTTAATTTTTGAAAGATAATAATTATTCATAATTCTATACAATGAATTTTAGTAACTGAAAATCATAATTATACATGGGCTAAGAAGAAACACCCAACATCATAATGCAATTCCATTTCAGGGTTCGTTTTTCGAGCAGAAGAAAGGACAGAAAACTTTCGCAAATTGCCATTTGATTCCTTCAATAATAATTGGTATGGATTATATTGCATAATATTATGCGTGTAATTATGCAAGGCTCTCTCTTAATATAACCTCAAACGGCTTTAACATTTGTTCGAATTTAAAGAATCTTTAAACATTGGTATTTGGCACGAGATTTAAGAGACAAATAAAATAAGTAATATAACACGAATCGACAAATATGAAACTCTGAATATTTATCGAAGAGATTTTTTTGGACAAATTCAGACAAAGTTTGAAAGGAAATAGCCAATTGAAATAGAGAGTAGGTTTGATCGCAAAAATTCCGATTTTTATATAGTATAAAAAATGTACTTAAAATTATAGATATATTAAATTTACCAATAGAAATAAGGATCACCGTCAGGCATAAGATGCAAGAATAAACAATCGTCATCTTTTTGAATTTGAGGTAAAAATGACTAATCTTATTATGAAGAATTGGAAGATATAACGTAAGCGATGAATATTCTAGTGCTTCATGAGATT
>NC_046660.1:61108040-61121210 GCF_010883055.1 Belonocnema kinseyi
TATATCCAATTATATGTGTCTCGATTGCCATATAAAGATAATTACATTTTTTAAAGTAATTTATGAGTAAAAAATGTGTTTGTAGCCACTATTTACGCTGAAGTTGACGTCAGTGTTTATATAATATTTTGAGTTTTAGCGAAATCCGTTCTGTTAGATTTTAAATTTTACATTTAAAATTAAAACATTTGAGATAATTTCTCCTTTAAATAACTAATAATGTTTGACTTTCTAAAGCTGTATTCAAATATCAAGCTACTTTCTAAGTTTCTTTGATATTAGATTTTTAATAAGCGACAACAACAAATACAGAGAATTTTTTTTGAAACTCTACAACCACTTGTTTCAATATTTTTAACCGATGTATTGCATTTGCGATTCTTAATTTTTGAATTTTGATTTCAGGTTCGTAATAAGCAATGCAAAAAACCCGAAACCCCATTTTAATGCCGCGGGGAATATTTCAAATTTTTCTGTCATATTGGATTCGTTATTTTAAATTTTATAATTTTAAGTTTATATTCCCAATCGGAGAAGCCAAAACTCCCTGCGGAATCATTTCGAAGCTATAACACAATGTTTATATTTTGTTTCCCACCATATTGGATCTGACATTTTAAATTTAAAATTTTTACCCCGGTTTCGTAATCAGTGACTAACAAAAATCAAAAATTTATTTTAAAGCCATGGAACTTATTTTTAAAATTTTATCCGCCACACTGGATCTGCCATTTTGAATTTTACAATTTTGAATTTAGATTTGTAATCAACCAACCAAAAACCCCATCAGGCATTATTTTAAGCACTTTAAATATTGTTCTTAGTACCAATTACAACACAAGGTATGCAAAAAATGAATAAAAAAAAGTTGTTAAAAAAAATAACCAATTTGTAATCAATTATTTTTGAAAGGTTCAGTAGTTTTCGCTTTAATTGTCAAAATAACATAAAAAAAAATATTACAATTTTTCAAAAAATGGCATATTATTTGACGTTATCTATTCATAAAACGTTTTTCAATGAGAAAAAATGTTGTCAAGCTTTCTTAATGCCAAATAAAGTTTTACCATACATTGAAATAGCTTTTTGTTTTTGTAATTTTTAAAACTATGTGAGGATTATTTAATTTAATTTTATTTTTTAATTATTAATTTTTTTAATTATTAATTTTTTTAATTAAAGGTAAAAATGAACAATTTACTGATTAAGAATTAAATTAATAAACGTAGCTGATAAAAATTCTAGATCTTGGTTAGAATATATAAGACATATATTACCTGTAGTTGTTATCTTATAGATAACATATGATCCATGATAACTTGTCCTTCGTAGATCTTTACTTTTCGGCAAAGTTAGATATATGGAAAATAATATAATTTTAGTTTAAGTTTAACTCGTCTTAAAGCGAAAGTATTTTCGCTTAAATTAAATTCCTTAGACGATTTAAATACAAATTTGAATCACGCATTCAGTGATAATGCATTTTTGATCCAAACTTGTTGCCTAATATTTGGCCAAGAAATTCATGGCTACATGTTCTTAGTGCATATTTTAGAAAAATACGATAAGCTATGGGCTAAATGAATAAAAGTTAAAAACTGCATAATTTCTTGCATAATTTCTTTTGACTTTTATTCATAACCAAATCACAAAATGATTTTTATATTTAATTTTTGTAGACAGGGCAGATGTTTTCTTTGGGTTATTCATAATCTGAAAGTAAATATTTGTTTAATATCCTAAAAAAAAGGCTTAGTTTACAATGAACGTAATTATCTGAGTTTTTGAAGGCAAAATAATGTCAATCATTCAAGTGTTAGTACGTACGTATGTATGTATGCATGTAAATATATAAAATCAAAATAGATAACAAAATAAAATAAAAGTTATAACTCGTATGCACAATAAATTGTCATATCATAGCATTGATTTCTAAACATTCTAGCGTTTAGACTAAACAATAATAAGTTAAAATTGTTCTTGTTTATCATATCAATGTTACGCAAGCAATGATTTTATGACGGGCGAGTAAATTGGATATTTGGCGAAGATGTGTAGAAGATTTTTATTTTATATAAAATTAGATAAATGGAAATTCGGTTGTGGATTGATTACAGCTATCCCAGGGTTAGAGGTCAACTTAATGAGGAACCTGTACACTGAGAAAAATTGTTCTTGGATCAAGTAAATTTCACTTGATTCAAACCAATCGCAAGTATAAATGGGGACAAAAGAATACGGATGTGTTCCAAATAAATAAATACTTGCTACCGTATGCTTATTTTACAAGAGACTTATTTGACTTATTTAACAAGGGACTCAATACTTGTTACTTTTAAATATTTACAGCGCTTAAAAACGACCCAAAGGTAATAAATAATAAAGAAAAGTTGCAAGTACAAAAATGCTTAAATAACATCAATGATAACAAAAAATAATGTTCTGCTATACATAAATTTTCATAAATCGCACAGTTTTCAATTTCTCCAATTCTTTCATTATAAATTTTTTACTAAAATTTAAATATGGAATAGCTTTCTTAAAACAACAATTTAAAATCTGAGAAAAATAATTGAACTTCTCTTATTTTACAAAGGTTCAATACTTTTTTCTTTACAAATTTAATCCGCTTGAAAACTATCTCAAGATTTTGAAAATAAAGTACTTTTGAGTTGAAAAACACTTTATTAACCTCAGTGACAAAGAAATATTTCCTGATTTTTAAAAACTTCTGTCAAACGCACAGTTTTCGATTTATTTAATTCCTTCTTAATACTTTTTAACTCAGTTTTTAATTTAAAATTGCAATTCCTAACCAATCATTTAAAATATGTATCAACAAATTGATCGCTAGTTTAAATATAACTTATTTAAAAAAGTGCTTGATACTTTGTTCTTCTTTCGAATATAAAATACTTTGAAATCAGAAGAAAAAAGAATTCTGTAAAGAAACATGTATTACAAGTCTTACAGCAGTTCATTTTTTAATTGTTCTTTTCGATTCTAAAAAAGTAATATTTCTGTATTGATCAAAGAATTCCTGTATTTCGCAGGAATATTTATCATTGTTTTTGAATTCAAGTGATTTTTCGTTACCTTGAACACTCCACAAAAAGAATTTCAGGGTAGCAGTTTTAATCAAGGAAAAAAATTCCCAGTTATTTTCCGATTCACAAAAATGCTTCATGGTTAGAAAAATTTGAAATGTTTTAATTTTAAGTGAATTAATAAATTCAAATAATCAGCTTTAACAATTATAGAAGCAATACATTTATAAACTTTTAATACTCTTAAAAATGAAATGACTTTAGAGTTTTGCATAATCATTTCAAAATTAAAAATACTTTTTTCAAATCTATTTAAAAATTATAAATTCTAACCACTGAAAACTTTCCGTTGCAATAAACTTATAATTATTTTAATAGTTTTAGAAGTGATTTGATTTGTGTGCCAGCCTAAAGTTAGTATCTCATAAAAGTTGCAAATTCCCATCTAAATTTACATAATAAAAATTTATTATCTGCTCCAATTTTTTTGAATTTCATAAATATTATTAAATTTAAAAATAATTTTATCTCAAAATAAGGAAAGATGGAAAACAATAAGGTAATGGACAAAGGAGAAAGGGGAGAGGCTAGTCACAATAGAAAGGTCAGACAACTCAGTGGCGCTACAAAAGAAAAAGAAAATGACATATAGTGCATATTTTTTTGCTATTTATCACAAAAAAAAGATTTTTTGCTCTATTAGTTTTCGAGAAAACAGGGCGGCGCTAGCTTTCCGGCAACTCAGCGGCGCCCTCTACGAAAATCATTCAAAAATCAATAAATTTAACAAAATTACTAGGTTATATTTTTTTGCTATTTTCTTGCTTTACAATGAGTTATGAATCGCTTTTGTAAATTCAACCCTTATTTAAAAAAAACTACCCCCTGCAATGAAAAAAAAGTATTAAAAAAAGTATTTAAAAAATGACTAGGCTAGATTTTTTTGCTATTTTTTTGCTTTACAATGAGCTATGGCTCGCTTTTGTAAAGTCAACTCTTATTTAAAAATACAACCCCCTGCAATGAAAAAATGTATTTAAAAAATATTTTAAGAAATACTAGGCTAGATTTTTTTGCTATTTTTTTTGCTTTACAATGAGCTATGAATGGCTTTTGTAAAGTCAACCCTTATTCAAAAAAACTGCGCCCTGTAAATGAAAAAAGTATTAAAAAACAGTATTAAAAATATGACTGGGCTAGCTTTTTTTGCTAGTTTTTGCTTTACCATGAGCTATGAATCGCTTTCGTAAAGTCAATCCTTATTTTAAAAAGCAACCCCCTTTGCTGCACAAGTGTATTTAAAAAAATGAAAAAATTAAGATGAAAAATACTTGTAAACCATGAACACGATATTTTTAAAGCATAACTAAGGAGCAAAGTTATTGTTCGCCCCTAATCGTTACAAAAACAACTACCATATTTGCATCCGAATACAAACCTGAAGACTGAAGTAAAAAATTGTATAAATTAATTGTTGGGACTTTTGTCCTTCTGATTGTTGTGCTCTCTCATTATTCTCCAATGTCATATCAATCGCTTTTGCGAAATTCACCCTTATATAAAAAACCAATAACCTGTAATAAAAACACGTATTGGAAAAAAGTCGATATCGACATAGTTGGAACTTACTTATAAAATAGTAACATGGTATTTTTGAGCGTAATTATTTCTCACTCATATTTGCTTCAAAAATAACCGCCGCAATGTATATCATTTTCCAGTCTAAGTGTGTATAGTGAAAAAATATAGTTGACTTTTTCTAAGCATCTTTTAATGCCTTTAATTAACTACCTGCACGACAATTAGATCTATCAGATTTTGGGCTTATTTCGGGCTCGATATTCGCAATTTTAAAGAGCTCAAAAATTAGAGAGTTCATTGATACTGGAAAATTCCCTAAAAGAATAATTTTTTACAATTTAATATCTATGAGGTAAAGTGGGGTTGATTTTAGACGTTAAGGGCTGGAGCCAAAAAATCGGAAAAGGTATTTCTAAGAAACCCAAAAATAAAAGACTCTATTGACACTGGAAAATTCTCAAAAAGATTATTTTTTGACAAAGTTATATCTACGTGGTGGAAAGGGGGTGACTTTAAACATTAAGGGATGAAGTGAAAAATCGGAAAGGGTATTTTCGAGAAACCCACAAATAAAAGACTCAATTGACACTGGAAAAATCTCAAAAAGATTTTTTTTGTCAAAGTTATATCTACGTGGTAGAGAGGGGTTGAATTTAGACGTTAAGGGTTGGAGCCAAAAAATCGGGAAAGGTATTTTTGAGAAGCCCAAAAATCAGAGACTCCATTGACACTGGAGAAATCTCAAAACGATTTTTTTTTGACAATGCTATATCTACGTGGTAGAGAGGGGTTGATTTTAGACGTGAAGGTTTAAAGCCAAAAATCGAAAAGGGTATTTTTGAGAAGCCCAAAAATCAAAGACTCCATTGACACTGGAAAATTCTTAAAAAATTATGTTTTTACAAAGTTATATCTACGTGGTAGGGAGGGGTTGATTTTAGGCGTTAAGGGTTGGAGCCAAAAAATCAGAAAGGGTATTTTTGAGAAACCCAAAATTAAAAGACTTCATTGACACTGGGAAATTCTCAAAAAATTATTTTTTTACAAAGTTATATCTACGTGGTAGAAAGGGGGTGATTTTAGACGTCAAGGTTTGTAGCCAAAAAATCGGAAAGGGTATTTTCAAGAAGCCCATAAATCAAAGACTCTATTGACACTGGGAAATTCTCAAAAAGATTATTTTTTGACAAAGTTTTATGTCCGTAGTAGAGAGGGGTTGATTTTAGACGTTAAGGTTGGAGCTAAAAAGTCGGAAATGGTACTTTGGGAAACTTAAAAATCAGAGGCTCCATTGGCACTGGAAAATTCTCAAAAATACCGTTTCCTATTTTTTGGCTTTAACCCTTTGATTTTTGTGCTTTTTGTGTCTTTGATTTTTGTGCTTCTCCAAAATACCCTTTCCGATTTTTTGGCTTCAACCCTTAACGTCTAAAATTAATTCTCCAGTATTAATGGAGTCTCTAAATTTTGAGCTCTTTAAAATTGCCAATATCGAGCCCAAAATAAGCCCAAAATCTGATAGATCTCATTCTCGTGCTGGTAGTTAATTAAAGGCATTAAAAGATACTTACAAAAAGTCAATTATATTTTTTGACTATACACACATAGACTGGAAAATGATATACATTGCGGCGGATATTTTTCAAACGAATATGAGTGAGAAATAATTACTCTTGAAAGTACCATGTTACTATTTTATAAGTAAGTTCCAACTATGTCGATATCGACTTTTTGTAATACGTGTTTTCATTACAGGATATTGTTTTTTTATATAAGAGTGAATTTTGCAAAAGCGATTGATATGACATTGGAGAATAATGAGAGAGCATAACAATCAGGAGGGCAAAAGTACTAACAATTAATATATACACTTTTTGACTTTAGTCTTCAGGTTTGTATTCGAATGCAAGTACGGGGGTTGTTTTTGTAACGATTAGGGGCGAACAATAACTTTGCTCCTTAGTTATGCTTTAAAAATATCGTGTTTATGGTTTACAAGTGTTTTTCATCTTGATTTTTTCATTTTTTTAAATACGATTGTGCGGCACAGGGGGTTGATTTTTAAAATAAGGGTTGACTGTACAAAAGCGATTCATAGCTTATTGCAAAGCAAAAAAATAGCAACAAATGTAGCCTAGTCATTTTTTTAATACTTTTTTTCATTGTAGGGGGCAGTTTTTTTAAATAAGGGTTCACTTTACAAAAGCGATCCAAAGCCCATTGTAAAGCAAAAAATAGCAAAAAAATTTAGCCTATTCATATTTTTAATACTGTTTTTTTAATACTTTTTTCATTACAGGGTGTAGTTTTTTTGAATAAGGGTTGACTTTACAATAGCCATTCATAGCTCATGTAAAGCAAAAAAATAGCAAAAAAATCTAGTCTAATCATTTTTTTAATACCTTTTTAAATACTTTTTTTTATTGCAGGGGGTATTTTTTTAAATAAGGATTGACTTTACATAAGCGATCCATAGCTCATTGTAAAGCAAAAAAATAGAAAAAAAATATAACCTGGTAATTTTTTTAAATTTATTGATTTTTGAATGATTTTCTTAGAAGGCGCCGCTGAGTTGCCGGCAAGCTAGCGCCGCCCTGTTTTCTCGAAAACTAATAGAACAAAAAATAGCAAAAAAATATGCATTAGATGATATTTTGTTTTTCTTTAGTGGCGCCGCTGAGTTGTCTGACCTCTAATAGAAGGGGTTTGAAATGCATGAACCTGGGACCAAGGAGGAGAAGTATGGGATAGAGAGAAGGAGGTGTTTATAGAAAATCCGAACAAAAGGGAACAAATCAGGAGGGCAGGGGGCTGCTGAAATTATTGGAAGAGGTGGAATGGTTGATTTGTAACAGCAATACAAGAGGAGATGAAAAAGGTGAATAAACGTACGCGGGTATAGGGGATACTGCTATAGATTATATTCTGGCAGAAGAAAGAATAAGGAGGCTGATGGCTAGAATGGAATTGGGCAACATGAAAAGTTCAGAACACTTTCCGGTAATCGTGACACTGAAATGTGGTGGATCAAAGCGAAGTAGGGGAAAGAAAAAAGGAAAGAGAGAAAATAAATTGAACATTGGCATTTGGGGGGGGGGGGGGGGAGTTTAGGGAATTTAGAGAAAAAATAGAAAACGAGGAGAAATGGAGTTTGAAAGAGGAAGAAGGCTACGAACTGCTAGAAAAACTAAAAGGGGCGATAGACAAAGAAAGGGAAGATGGGCGACCGAGAGAAAAATAGGGTTTAGGACAGGCTGGTGGGACTATGATTGCAGGGAAAGTAAAGATAAGGTGAAGGAGAGTGTGAGAAAATAGAGGAAAGGGGAGATGGAAAAAGGAGAACTCAACAAGAGAAAGAGGGAGCACGAAAGAATAATAAAGGAGAAGAGGCAGAAGAAAAAAGAAAGGAATATGAAATAGGTAGAGAGAGCGGTAAAAGAAGGGAGGAAATGGAAAGTGATAAATAGGGAAAGAGAAGGAAGGAAGCGTATAAATAAAGAAATAGACACGAAAGAGTGAACGAAGTAATTCAAGTGGCTGCTAGGAGGAGTGAAATAACGGGTCAAAAATAAGGAAAAAAAGTTGTCGATGGAGTCGAGAAAATTTGAAAAGAGATTAGTAGGGATGAGGTAAATAAGGCGATTACAACGTTGGAAAAAAACAAGGCAACAGGAGAAGATGGCTTGGAAAATGAAGCACTAAAGCATGGAGGATTAGGGGTGGAAGAAGAGATGTGGACGATTTGCAGCAAGGTATGAAAAGGAGAAGGGTGGTCGCATAAGTAGAAGATTGGGCTTGTAGTACTGTTGATTAAGGAAGAAGAAGGGAAAGGGGTGGATGAATATAGAGGTATCACAATTGTGTCGGTGGGATATAAAATATATGTAGAAGTGTTCAAAAGGAGGTTGGAAAGCCAGGTAAAAGAAAAGAAGAGTGTACCACACAATCAAACAGGTTTTAGAAAAGGGAAGGGAACCACAGATAAGTCTACGAGCTTAACTATCTAGTCAACAGTAACCTAGGGTGGAAGAAATTGAAGATAGTCGCATTGTTTTAAGACTTTAGGGCAGTAATTGACTTAGTTAACAGGACGGTTTTTTGGGCAGCCATGAAAGATAGAGGAGTAGGCGAAGGTTAATAGAAAGGATAAAGAAATATTTGCGGATACTAAGATAAGGGTGAAGATAGGGGATAAGAAAGGTGAGGATTTCTGGAACGGAATGGGGCGCAGACATGAGTGTCCTTTGAGCCTACTTCTATTTAGTATTCTACTGGCAGATTTAAAGAAGAAGTTGGAAAGAAAAGGGAAAGGAGAGACAACATTAAGAACGGGCAAACTGTATTGACTAGTATATCAAGATGACATAGTGCTATCAGCGTGGAGGTTTGATGTATTAGTAAAGTCAATGTTAAGCTATGGTGTGGAAATCTAGAGATAGAAAGAACTCGAAAGATTTGAAAGTTTGCAAAAGAGATTTTTGAGATGGGTTATGGGAGTGAGTTGGAGCTACTCAGGTTATATGCTGAGGAAAGGAATAGGACGTGAAAAAATGCTTGTGAGGCAAGTGAAAATAAACTGGATCTTCGAAAAGAAACTAAGAAGGGGAGAGGGAGGCAAAATTGCACAAGCGTGTACCTGCGAGGTTATGGATAAAGATAGGAGGGGTGAAGCGGGGCTTTCAAAATGACAGGAGGAGAGATGTGAAATGAGGCGTCAATGTGGTATACAAGAAAGGGGTACATAGTTGGGGAAATAGAGGAATCGATAAAAACAAGGCAAGGTGAGGAAAGATGGGAAAAAATCGCAGATTTAAGGTACAACAGCTGGTATAAAATAGTTAAGAGGCAATCTAAATCAGAGTATCTGGAAAAGATGAAAATAGGAGAGCAAATTGAATAGATAGTGAGATTGATAATGGTAGAGGGTTTAAGAGCGTGCAGGTATTGGATGAATGAATAAGAGAATTTTTGTAGGTTATGTAGGCATGAGCAGGAAACATCGTTGCATGTGTTAGAGAGATGTACAGGAAATGAACGGGGAGGGAAGAGTACAGAAGAGAGAATTAAATGGATTCCGAAGAAAAATGATCAGGGAGAGGAATGGATGAAGAAGTTAGGAGATCTCAGACTAAAGTCAATATTTGAAATTGAAAAGGCAAAAGGAAATGGAAGCCCAGGGCAAAGTCGCAACCGCTTAGAAATGATAATAATACTTTAAGACTACATGAAGCGTATAGTACGCAAGATAGTATAAGGCTTATTTGTAATAATACTTGTAATGGTTATGTAAAGCGTCTCAAAGCCGTAAAAGGAAGAGAGTAAAAACAAATAAAGATAGAGATTATTTTAAAAAAATGAAAAAAATGTCCACTCTTATCAACAATTTATTAGATAATTTCACTGTTTTAATATTCCGGCGCAAAAGAATTAAAATGCAGAAATGTTTCTGACATTGGAGAAGGTTTTTATATTTTCATCATTTATGATTGAAAAAGTATTAGAATGGTATGAAATTTAGCACTGCCGTTTTTCAACGGATCTTCAAATTTCATGACCTCCTGAATCCGAAAATGACGTTCTAACGATGGCGTCTGTCTATCTGTCAGTCCATCCGATCGTCAGTCCGTAAATACGATAACTCTCGAGAAAATAAACGGATCAGATCGATCTTTAGCACACTTTTCTTACGTACTAACAAAAGGACGGGTTCGTTAACCAGCTATTTTGGATAAAAATTTAAAAAGGTAGCGCATTTTGAAATTTTGTTTCTAAATTTAAAAATTCTATGTACGGATATTTATAGTACTAAGAAGTTAAAAAATTTACCCTCATAAGTTTTTTCGATAAAAAGAAACTAATAATGACAAAAAATTTCATTTTGTGGTTAAACTATACAGGATACGAAAAAAGACGGATTAACAGAAATTGTGTTTCCAAAAAGATCAACAACTTCTTTTTTTTCTCTCTACGTAAGAAATAATATGAAAACAAAATCCTATTCTTATCATAGTAACGCGAGATAGAGAAAAATGTTTGAAAAAAGTATTGTAGTTTCTTATTTATTTCAAGGTGGTTGAGAATATGAAGACGCATGTAAATGCTGTGATCTAAAAGAGATACTTTTGAGAAAGTTTCATTTAACCATTTCAAATGCAAAGATTAAATATCCAAATTTTTAAATTGTTAATTTAAAATATTAGAAAACTTAGTGGTAAATTTATGTACCGATTGATCGATACATTTTTTTACATTCTAACTGAAATTTACAGATTAAAGATTTCTGACATTAATGAAATTTTACTATGACAAAAATTACAAGAGATTATACATTATGTTTTGCTTTGAAGTTTCCAAACTCTTTTCCGATGTTCCATCTTTAATGCATTAATTCATAATTTTTCACTTTTTCGGTTGAAAAACGGAACAATAAGTGCATCATAAAATGAAAATTTGTAAACGTGGAAACCAAGAAACAAGAAAATAAAGAATTGAATATATTTTACACATAAATTTATAAAATTATGAAATAAGAATTTTTAACGTTCTTCATATAGCATGTGAAAATCAAAAAAACTTCAAAACAACCATTTCTGAATTTAAGCTGTTGAACCTGAACAATTTGTTTCGAAGGTGTCAAAAAATTAAACTATCATTTAATCTAACATTGAAAACTGTAAAAGTCAACTATTTTTAAATTAGAATCTTGAAACTAAGTCACTCAAAATGATTTATTTTCCAAGTTCAAAATGCTTTATGAAATTTACTCATTTTATTCTAAAGCACAAAATTAAAAAGGTTTAAATAATCATTAAGATATTAAACTGACGTATACGAAGAAACAGGTACACTTGAATGATAGAAAAAAAAGCAAGGTGAAAAACACGAAAAATGCGAGCGAAATCACAAGGGCTTAACAATATTATATTTTAGTTATACAGTTTTTAAAACATTTCAATCATCTTACTCATGCAGGTTTGATAAAACTATTATTTTAAATTGCGTTGAAATTACGCGTTGCTTTCCTAAGGGAGTTTCCTCGATTTCTTGTAAAGTCATATCTTCAATCTCACTGCTGTCCATGTTTATTTTAGCCCGTATTTCCAGCTGACGTTTCCGAATATATCTTGTTATATATATTCCACGAAGATATTGATTATTTACCACTATTGCAAAAACCTCACCATTAGAAGTTGACAATACACTTTGTTCTTCGTCTGGTATGGGTTGATAGATGCGCTTTTCTCCTCTCACTTTAATTTGTTTATCCTGGGGAAACTTATATTTTCGAATTTCGAATTGTCGGTTCGGATTCGCGTTCGGGATAAGCCGCAGAAATCTAAATTGCTCAGTTTTAAATTTATATAGACTTGTGTAATAACGAATTACTGGTGAATACTTGGACCCGGCATAATGAGGACGTTTGGCCAAAGGGGAATTCCTGGCACGAGGAGACCTGGATCTGACACGATGAACAGGCTCGACAGTGGTAGAAAACCTGGCCGCAAAATCCGGAGAATGAGGTCTGGCAGCAGGAAGATACTTTTCAAGCGAATTATTTCTTTCAGGGGAACAAGAAATTCCGGGACGAGGAACGCCAGGAATGGGGGCACCATTAGGTAAACATTCGAATTCCAAACTGTACTCTGCAACAAGAAACAGAGGATTAACGTTTCATTGTATATTTTCTTCTGGAATTTTTTGCGGGAGATAAATTTTGTAATTTGTTGTAACACGCACTTTTTATAGAAGAATATTCACTTGTTGTCTAAAAGATTGAATTTCTACTGGACCTTACTCTATATTGTAATAGCTTCTGATACACCGGGCTTACGTATGGTACAAATTTCATATCAATAGGGCCACTTCCAAGTTTTTAACACCCAAATTATAGTTTTCCCAGGAATAAATTAAGATTAAATTTGTATTTATTTTGGACAAACTCAAAGTTTAAAAAAAATAGAAATTGAAATAGAATTTAGATAGGATCGCAAAAATTCTGGTTTGTGTATAGCTTAACCCGTTGTGGTCTCACATCCGAAAAAGAACGGGATGGTCACAGGGGGTTCCAGTGCGAGACTTTCATTTAAGGCCTCTTCTTTGCAATTCAATAGTTTTTTATTGTTTGATTAAAATTCTTGATGTTGAAAAAACGTTAGGACAACAAAATTAAAAAAATAGACTTGTTTCATTGAAAAATGCATGAAAAATTCAATATTTTAGATAATGTCAAAAAACGTACAAGGCTCTACTCTCAAAATAGCATACTTTTAAGAAAAAATTGGTTTTATGGCGAGTTTAAAAAAAGTATATTTATTTTGAAGATTGATGTTAAAATATTTACACGAAACTTATGAAATAAATGAGATAAATTTGAGCATGCAAAATAAAGTGAGAAAATTGTTTCTTTTGATAACTTTTTCGTCGGCAATTCGATATAAGTGCACATACAATGGTATTGGCATTTCAAAATACTCTTTTGTACAAAATAAAATGAATTTTTTAATTAAAATTTTTTGCCAATTTTGTCGAACTATGGTCACAA
>NC_046660.1:61121220-61148878 GCF_010883055.1 Belonocnema kinseyi
CAAAAAAAACGTCCGCACTAATCGATGCACACAGGCAGACTGGAGCCACGTCGAACTTTGAAACCCCTCGAAACTTATTTTAGTATCTTCAAACAACAAAAAATGCCACCCCCGGTTCAATTTTAAAATTTCACTTTGTTAAAACTTAGGCGTAAAGTTTTCGAGAGGTCCTTTGGACCCTCGAGCACCACAACGGGTTAAAAAAAGATTAAAAATTATAAATATATTATACTTACCAATAGAATTGAGGATGAATGCCAAGTATACGATGAGAGTATAAATAATCCTCATCTTTTCTAATTTAAGAAAAAAATAATTGAGCTTTTTCTGAAAAATTGGAATTTATAGTGTTATTGGTAAACATTCGGGTGCTTAATGAGACTGTATGAACTATGCATTATATAGCTGTTATCTCTTTGTTTGTAAGCGTTTCGATTGACCTTCAAAGATATTTACATTATATTAGAGTCAATTAAGAGAAAAAATGTATTTATAGTTACTAAATACTCTGAAACTGGTATTGCAATGTACATCATATTTTAAATTGCCGTTAAATACGTGGCTTACATGGATCATTTATATTGTATATACTATTGCCACCTATTTAAAAATTTAGAAAATTAATCTAAATTCTATAAAACAGTCTAAAGGAATTACAACAAATATTTTCCTCCATTTTAATTGTTAATCAAATTTTTCAGAAATTGCTTTAAGAAAAAAAAATTTCTTAAAACCAAAGTATCTTTGCCTAAGTAGAAGTCCACAAAAAATCTTAATAAAATGTAGATCTATCGTTAATAAATATGTTTAAGGCGTAGTGTCTTAGAAAAATATTGCAGGAACATATTCCCAAACTTTTTTGCATTAATAAACTATAATGAATTCTTTATTCAAACTTTTTACTTAACGCTTGGCCTTAGAAAGATCTGCTCTGTTTGGTTAAGACAAGTTCATATGTATGAAAAATGAATAAGGATCGAATAAAACTGTATACTCTTGCGCTATAGCTCGGATAAGACGGGTTAACTATTTTTGTTTGCACCTCGGATAATCGCGAACACGCATAAAGTGGGCTCGGATAATCGAGGATCTTCTGTAAAACTAAAGCTACTAAGAGAGGAGCCTCGAAAAAGGCCAGGGGGATTAGACATTCCTTCTCCCATTTATATATTCAGGCGCTGCAAACCTTATATTATTAAGTTAGTCTTACTAAATACCACTTCCCGCTTCAAACAAAAATATAGGATACTTCTAGACATCATTGGACAGCTCTTCCAAGGACATCTCTCCCCAGAAAATCTCATTTCACTTTTGAAACAATATTAAATGCTTCTAGGCAACATTGGACAGGTCTTACCAGGACATGTCTTCCAAGAAAATCACTTTTCACTTCCAATAAAATAAAAGATGCTTCTAGACACCATTAAACAGGTATATCCGGGACATTTCTGTTTAGGAAACTAATTTCTAATTTCAGAAAATATAAAATATTTCGATGCACTATTGCAAAAGTCTTTTATGGACACGTATCCCTAGAAGATCCCTTCCCACTTTCATAAAAAAGAGATGCCTTGAGGTACTGTTGAGCAAGTCTTCCTACGATAATTTTTCCTAGAAAATTAATTCCTGCTTTTAAAAAGTGAAGAGATCACTTTCACACTCACTTTCCACACAATCACTTTCCACACTTTAAGAAAAGCAGTTGCTGTGAGGTAACATTGGATAGGTCATCAACAGATGACAGACTAATCCTGAGTAGACCTTTCGAAAGTTGCCCTAAAACATTTCCTATTTTTTCAAGATTAGAAGTGATTTCTTGGAAATAATTAACCTGGAAAGATATGTCTCGAGAAGGTCTGTCTCATGGTGCTTTAAAGCATCTCTTTTTTCAGAGCTATTTTCTTAGAAGATACGTTCTGGAAAATCCTGTCCAATGGTGTTTCGAAGAAGTATCTATTTTGTTAAAGGTGGGAAGTGATCTCCTGGGCGAGTTATTCTCTGGAGATCGTTATCATGTGAGAACCAGCCTAATGGTGCCTCGCAGCAACTCCTATTTTCTAAAGAATGGGAAATGATTTTCTGAGAAGATTTATTCCCGGCAAGGCCTGTTGAATTGTGCATCGAAGCCACTCATAGTGGTCTTTAAAATAATAATAATAATAATAATAATCAGTTGGTTAGGCAGTTGGACTTCACCTCAGAGGTCCGGGGTTCGATCCCTGAGCCAGTACCTCTGGAAATTTTTCAATGTACCTTTACCGAGGTTCTGGTGGTTCGTAACCCACCTTAAGCTGTAGGTCTCCCCATCGTGTACTTGACTGCAACCCAGTCCGTCAATGATGGGGTAAAAATCAGGCTTTGTCCAATATGTCTGGGCAGACTGCTTTCATCAGATCACTTGATTGCATTATAAAAATGCGTCCGTGACTGATGATATATATTGGGAGAGCCCCGTGCAAAATGATCAAATAAAAATCAAACTCTAACCAAAAATGCCTTCGACATATTGGGCAGTATAAGCCTGTGACAACATTTCGCCACAGAAATGTTTTTTATAATATAATAATAACTAAAAACTACTCTTGTGAATAAAATTTAATTTGACATAGTATTCTGCAACTAAAAGTACAGATAAGATTATAATTATGCAATTCTTGTATCATTTGGCCCTATCATGATCAAATTTAGTTTTTTTTTTAATTTAGAAAAACTAATGTGGGCCTTGTCAGTACTGCTTTCCAAATAAGGCGAAATAGAGCAAAGGCTTGAATTTGGATAAAATAAATTCATTAATAAGATCTCAAATTACTATATATGTGACGTGCGCCGAAGAAAGGGGGCTTACTCTGGAAAGTGAGATTTTTCAGGGCGAGCGGTCGAAGTCGATCCGATAGCAGTGACTTTTAGGAGAGAGGGAAGACTGACGAAATCTTCCCTTTCCACTTACCACTACCTTCTCACGGAAAGAGATGGGTTGTTGATGTGGCTCGTGGGCGAGGCATAGATGAGATGCGTAGATGTAGTGGTAAGTGGCGAGGAGTGATTCACGGAAATTCGAGCTCTCGAGCTAAAGCCCAATTTCTTGGGTACCTAACAACTCAATTATTAGCAATAATAACGCTCAAAAATTTTTTCCAATGGTATTATTTTTATTTGCTTTGATTAAGGGAGTTGCCTCGATTTCTTTTGTAGTCATATCTTTAATCGCGTTGCTGTCCATGTTTATTTTCACCCGTTTCTGCAACGGACCTCTCGCGGTGCATCAGGATTTATATATTCCACGAAGAGATTTATAATTGACCACTACTGCAAAGGCGTCACTATTAGAACCTGGTAATACAGTTTGTTCTTCGGCTGGCATATCTCCATAAGAACGCCCTACTCCTTTTATATAAATTGTTGTATCCTGAGGAAAAGCGCATTTTCGAACTTCGAATCGCCGATTTGGATTTCAGTTGGGAATAAGCCGCATAAATTTAAATTTTTCCGTTCTTTATTTATATAGGCCTACAAAAGTGCGATTCAACCTCAACCTAACAGGAAGAATCTGCTCGGCAGATGGAGAATTCCTGACAGGAGGAGACGTATACCTGACAGGGAGAACAGGCTCGACAGTAGGAGAAACCGTGACCAGAGACCCAGGAAAAGAAGTTCTGACGGTAAAGAGATCATCCAGGAGAATGATGTCGGTTAGGGGAAAATGAAGTTTCGGAACGTGGAACGCCAGGAATATTGGCATCATTCGGTGGACTTTTCAACTCTGAACTCAACTCTGCATCAAAAACAGGGCATTTAAGTTTCGTTGTGTATTCCCTTCCAGCACATTTTCGGACCATCCATTTTATATGTATATAGTCTATGAATTTTTAGTTCGTTAGCATTATTTTTATTGCATTTTGATTAGCTTGTTAGCAATTATTCTGATGGCACAAAAATAATTTGAACAAAAAGTCCACTTTGCGACTGAATCACGGAATATGCGTAGTTTTTGTTTTATCCTTGAAAAATAACATTAGCAATACAATAATTTGCAATAACAATCTTTTGGCAAAACTACCCAACGTGCGAAAAGAGAAAAGTTGAAGAAAATTGGGCATTTAAAATATACCTTTAAATTTCTTAGGAATCACTTTTTAATAAGAAGCGTAGTTTATGTTTTAATTGTAAAAAACAAAATCGTATTTTTAATTGAAATCGTGAAAAGTAAGGGTGAAAATAAACAAATTAAATTAATGAAAAGCAGTTACAATTTTTTTATAAGATGCACAATTTTTCAAATTATAGAAACAAGATTATGAAAATCAAATAGATGATACGTCATTGTAAGCGCTAATATAAGTGAAAGAATTAATTATGATCTTATTAAATTAACACATATCGTGTCTTGACTATTTATTAAATTAAATTATTCATTTAACATCCATTAGTATGTTTAATCAATACTTATCTACGGTGGGATCATTACCTAATCAGCGTGGACTCCCCAAAATTTTTTAGGATAGCTGAGAATAAAAATAAGTGCAGGATAAGGAGAAAAAATAGAAGGAATAATAAAAAATACATTCCTTGCATTGTTTTGCAATATCTAAATAAGCAGTACCAGATCAAGGTGCA
The DNA here is from genome assembly GCF_010883055.1 of Belonocnema kinseyi. Classification (NCBI taxonomy): domain Eukaryota; kingdom Metazoa; phylum Arthropoda; class Insecta; order Hymenoptera; family Cynipidae; genus Belonocnema; species Belonocnema kinseyi. The sequence continues at coordinate 61,125,835 of NC_046660.1, forward strand.
GAAATAAATGTAATGTATATTTGATATAATAGTGTAGAAGATAATGTAGAAAAGATTACATTTTTCACAAAATCGAGTGCGAAGCACGAGAGAAGTAATGACAAAATGTTCGTTAAAGCCGAAGGAGCTTTAACAGAAGAGAATTCACAATCACCAAACTACATTTATTGACCTTTTATTTTTAAAGGACTGTGCACAAATACAAATACCGAAATACACACTAAAATACAAAGACTGAGCGAGGTAAATATATTATCGAGCACCTAGCGCGAGATAAGTATATTATCAAGCGTTAAGCGTGATCATCAAGAATCTCGCGCTCTAGACATGCTCAAACCAGTGAGCAAAGCGAGTTGCCCGCGGAACCTCATTTTTTTGATTGAAATGTAAACTTTTTTTTTGTAATTTTTTTTTAACTTTTTGAAACTGAAAATTTGCTTGTCCATAGGAAGAACCTTATGTTATAAATGTTTAGGAATATTAAAAAACAGCTAACAAAATAAATTATGCATATTTTGAAAGAAATAATTTAATTTTTGCTTACTAGATCAAATTTCTGCTTAACCATTCACTATATTTTAATATGTTTGGATCAATCACGTTTACAAATAGTAAGAGTTTCGTATCAATAGGTTCACGTTTCGAATTCAATTATTTTTAATATACGCACTAAGTTTTCTCTCGGAATGATTATGGATATAATTTTTATTTAGTTTGGACAAATTCAAACAAAGTTTGAAAGAAAATATAAAATTAAGATAGAATTTAGATTGAATCGCAAAAATTCTAATTTGTGTATAGTTTTAAACAATGTACTTCAAATATAGAGATATTATATTTACCAATAGAATTAAGGATGACCGCCAAGTATGAGATGAAGATATGAATAATTCTCATCTTTTTTAATTTGAGGAAAAACTGACTACTCTTATTATAAAGAATTCTAAATTTTAATGTAACTGATAAATATTGTAGCAGTTAATGAGAATTTATAAAACATATATCCTATAGCCGTTATCTCTTCGATTGTAGGCGTCCCGATTGCCCTCCAAAGATTTTTATATTTTATTAACGTCAGTTATAAGGTAAAAATGTATTTGTAGTTATGTAATATGCTAAAGCTGATGTCATTATTAATAAAATATTTTACGTTTCAGCGAAATCTATTCTGTTAGAGTTCAAACATTATTTTCAAAATTTAAACATTAAGATACTTTCTCCTTGGGATAACTAATAGTGTTTCACTTTTTGCAGCTGCCATCATATCCTAAGCCATGCTTCTTTTTAACATTTCTTTCTCACTACAACTTTATTATGTGGACAAGATAAATTCTTTAACAATCGGGTTTCCTACCTAAGTTTGGCTCTTCAAACTTTTCGACAATTTCATTAATGAAAATTAAATTTTTAAAATAATTTAATTACTTTAATTGACACTTTTACTATCGCTTACTTGGTTTTCCTTCAAATCTTTAACTGTTTTGCATAAACAGTGTTTTTGTAAACCCTATCTACAGTCATTTAATCTTGTAACTGTGTATGAGTTACTAAGTTTAACTTCAACCGTTACTGGACCAACTGGATCCATTCGGTTTGCAAAATATTTTGGGGTATTTGCCAATTCAAACATTGATCTTTCAAATTAAGTTTGAGTCCAATTTATAAAAGAGGTGTAATCTGTCGAAACATCAGCTAATTGTAATGGTAAATTTTTTCACGACAAATTAAAGATTATAAAATATTTATCCCAATTCTAATTTTCAAGTGAATCAAAAAATAGAAATTTAAGAATAAACTGGTTTAGTTACTGCATTATGTTTTATACAGGGTGTCTTAAAAGTCCCAGGAAGGTTGGATGTTTCTTCACGTAAAATATTTCTTAAGAAAGTGAAGGTCATTCCTAAAGTAAATTTCAAAGATGAATTTACTGGTGACCTTGAAGTTGACCTACATGGCTTTTGAAGGTTAACTTTGTTTTTTAAAATAGAAACTCCCTTTTTTACATCTGCAATCGATAAAGGGGAAAATTCTATGTTCAGGTACGTACCCAAGTCATAGGTCAATTGTAACATTCAAGGTCAGTTAGAGGTTATTTGAAATTAACAAAGTTTTCCAAGAGGTCAGTGCAATTCCTTAAGTAAATTTCAACGACAAATTCATTGGTGAGCTCTGTATTCATCTTGGTGATGATCTTCAAGGCTTTTTCAAGGTTTTTTTCAAGCAGTTTACGTTTATGTTTAGCATTGCCCTGGAACAACGACGTGGATGTAGTAAATTCTGTTTCTTTTGGAGTGCTTGATTAACGTAAGTCCCCTTGCCTCTCACGTTTCGGATGCTTGATAAGCGTGTGTCCCCTTGCCTGTCACGCTTCAGTGAAGATGTTTGCACTAAAAACCTTGAGCTTCTTGACGAAAAGATGTGCGATTGTAAAAATGAGTTACAGCATCACAAATAATCTCCCTATTAATCAAAGTAGCCTGTTGCAGAATTGCAGAGTATACTTTTCTCTTTAAATAACCCCAAAGAAAATAGTCGATAGGCGTCAGATCAGAAAATCTAGCAGTCCACTCGATTTCACCTCTTCTTCCAATCCACCTTTGAGGGAACTGAGTATTCAAATATTCTTGAACCTCCCTCTCTAACATCCAATCAGGATTTGTGTCGGACCAATATCTACAATTTTGCCTGTTTACTTCACCTTTTAAAGTGAAAGTAGATTAATCTGAAAATACTGTATTGTACAAGAAAAGAGGATCTCTATCAATCCTGTCCATCATAGTTTTACAAAATTCAACCCGACGATCAGGATCGTCTTTATTGAGCTCTTGTACCAGATAAATTTTGTAAGAATGGAAATTAATGCTTTTTAAAATATTTCCTACTGTCTCAGGAGCAACGTCACGCTCATGACTAGCTCGACGTAAACTAAGGTGTGAGGTTTCAAAAAATGTTTGGGCTTTGTCCATCTACATCTCCTTAGATCCTGAAGATTTTGGCCGACCAGTTCCCTGAAGATCCTTGATAGATCCATGATTCATAAGGCGCCTTACAGTTCTTTCAATTTTTGATTTTGGGACAGGATTTCACCCTTCTCCATTACGAAAAGTGCGATTAAAAAGCAAACAAACTTTTTAGACACCATGTATATATTGCTTAGGTATTATATGTAATGACTGGATTATATAATTTGCCTGTAACATAAATACCAAATAAAAAATTTGTGCTATTTAAAAAATATTTTTATTATGTAACATGATTATTTGTTACTCTATAATTTTATCTTTAAAAATTCTGAAAAATTTGAATAATTTTGACTCACTTGAGATCAAGTATACTCAGCATTTAAACTTCTAAAATTTACTCTAGGTGTAGAATAATTGTATATTTTAAATGTATATCATAAACTTCTTTGTTAAAATAAAATATTATTTTCAAAATGCGTAAAGAAATTAAATATTTGAACGTCTTAATTCTGCGTGCTCAGTGTTACCAACTTTAATTTAGGGAAGAAAATCATCTCCTGAAATTGGTACCTTTTTGGTTCATCGCGCGAGATGGGTACCTTTTGTTTTTTTTTTTGCTTGAGATAGGTACCTTTTTGCTGCTGCGCTCGAAATAGATACCTTCTTGATACACTGTTTGAGATAGGCCCTTGTTCTTTCCACCCGAGGACTTACCAAAAGTGTAACATGGCTTACCAATCTCTCTTTTTTCTTTTGCGGTAACCTCTTCTCCGCTAATTTTTTTTCATCCTTCCTTTCTCCAACTTCCTGTTTCTTATAGTATTGCTTTTCTGCTCGATTACATAAATCTCAAATCAAGGACACAGCTGATTTCCCTCCTGGTTTTGACCTATTCTCTCTCGCCTTCTACTATCTTATTTTTCGAATCGCAACATTTCCTGGAAACATTTCGTCAATGTTTTGAAAATCGTGGCTGAGAATGAAACTTTTATTTTCTGGAAACCAGGGAACCATTGCCACTTCATTTCGAATTTCTGTAAACGAAAATCCAATCCTTTACACAGCCACATCTTATTTAAGAAGGAATCCTGGACGCTCTACTTATAACCCTGAGTCCGCGCCATCGTCATCTTAATCTTCTCATTTCTACTGCCCCAAAGAGTAAAGTTTGACCGAAATTCTTGTATAAATGAGGTAAAATAGACAATCGCAGCCACATTGGTTAAACGCCACTTCATAGCCCCATCTTTCACGTCTGACCTTTATTATTTTTATATTTTCGAGCTCTTTTATTCAAACCCCTGTTTCCACAGGCCCCTCAATTCCTTTAAAATCTCGTATCACTGTTCTTAAATTGGCCAAAGCTGATAAAATATTTTCCATTCTCCGCTTCAATCCAAATTTTCACCATGTGTTGTTCTTAGGCTTGCTTTTCCTGCTGACGATGCTACTGCCTCTCCACTTCCAGCAAATGACTTCCAGCAAATGACTATTTATTTTTAAGGAGAAAATCTAACCAATAATTTAAATTTTACTTTACAAGTCTTTTTGTGAGCAAATGATTATTTTTGATAACTTCACTATTATTATTTACAGTATACAATTATTTCTCACATTTAATCACTTCAAATAAGCGCGCCAACCTTAACGAATCCAGTTGTTGACGCGATGATGTTGTGTAAAAGTATAGGAGAGTTACCAGCACCTTGGTTCAGACCATTTTTGTCGTGACTGAATGTCATTGAGATTTTCAGGGATTAAAGATAAAGACGTAACTGGACGCTCAGCTATAAATTTGTTTTTACTGTTTCGTTGCAAACTAAAAACGTGCTCAAAATTTTAGCATTTATTGACAATCCTGAAGGTAAGGAAATGTGAAATATTGGTTTCTGAGAATTCCAATGTTTTAAATCTTACAATTCAGTGCAGTAAAATGACGCTGTGCCGTGTCCTCAGTTTTCCTGCTCCAAATATATTCTTCAATGTCCACTGTGCTTGCATATCAAATTATGTCTCATACATTTTGCTATCCACAAATAATAAAAAATACATTCAGAATTTATGTATTTTAGATCAATCATCAGGTTTTATGGGTTTCACCCAGAGACTGGAATAAGTAGGGAAAGGACAAACATACAGAAAATATAAGATAATAAAATCGACCCCTAAGATCGCCAAACCGACTGTCCGAGGAGATCAAGTTGACTATGTGAAACAATCAAAGCGACCCTCTATGATGAGCGATTTGGCCCTTTATAATGATTAACGAAATATAGCGCATAGCGTGCAAGGCTTTTTCAGAACATTTCCGTACTTAGGAAAAACTTTTTAGGGCCTGTCTAGTTTTTTGATAGCACGCTCTACTCTTTAGAATTATAATAATAAACAAAAACTCCTTGAATTAAGAGCAATTTACTTTATTTATTATCATGCAATTGAAAATACAGATTGGATTAGAATTATTCAATTCTTTTCGCATTAGGCTCCTTTTCCTACGTATCAATTAAGTTCTATTTTATCGAAAAGGGGGGAAAAAAATATTTGCAATATTCGAAAACTATTCAGATGAGGTGTTACATCGCATTCTTTGGATGCATTTCGAGTAAGTTCTTGCCTGTTCTAGACTAGGATTTATTTTTTGCATCCATAACGTATCAGCGTACAAAATATTATTAGAACACTGATTAATGAACAAAACTGCACAAACAACATTTTTTATTTTATTGATATTTGTTAGTCATTTTATTTTTTTCAATTCAGAACAACCACAGTGTGTTTACAATTAATGACATATATTTCTATTTTAATGCCCTACTTTTAACACATTATGATCAAATTCAGTTTTTTTTTAAATAGAAAAACTGGTGCGGGCCTTGTCAGCGCCAATTTTCAAATGAGTCAAAATAGGTCAATGTTTGCATGGGCGGAAGCTTAAATGTGGACAGAATTATTTACTGAATTAGATCTAAGATTACTATGTATAATTGCTAGTTAATTGTAAAAATTATATCCTGCTTCGAATAAAAAAGACTTATAAGTTTTATTAAACTTATAATATCAAATTTTAGTTTTACATTATTTTAAACATTTGAATCATTTTGTGCAAGCTAGTGGTTTACAACAATTATTTTAAAGTACTTCGAGATTACGCGACGTTTTCCTAAGAGAGCTTCCTCGATTTCTTGAAGATTCATATCTTGAATCAAACCGCTGTACATGTTTATTTTCACCCGTTTCTGCATCAAATTTCCCAAAATCAATTTTGTTTTATAAATTCCACGAAGATATTGCTTATTTATTATTATTGCAAATACGTCACCATCAGAACTGGACAATACAGTTTGTTTTTCAGCTGGAATGGATGTGTAGGCATGTCTTTCTCCTCTCACTTGAATTTGTTTATCCTGAGGAAAAGTGTATTCTTCAATTTTGAATTGCCGATTTGAATTCGAGTTGGGAATAAGTCGCAGAAATTTAAATTCTGCAAATTTATAATTATATAGGCCTAAGAAGGAACGGCGAAATGTGCCTCCGGCAAAAATAGAATGATTGGCAGGAGGAGACGTGGACCTGACACGAGCAGAAGGCTCAGCAGTAGAAGACCTGGTCGGAGAACTAGGAGAATGAGTTGTGGCATTAGAAAGTGATTTTCCAGGAGAACGATGCCTTTCAGGAAAATAAGAAGTTCCGGAACGAGAAAAATACGGAATAGGTTCGCCATTAGGTAAGCAGTCAAATTGTAAACTCAAATCTGCAAAGGGGAACATGAAATTAAACTTCCCTTGCGTAATCTCTTACGGAAACTAGTAGCCGATCAAATCCCCCCCCCCCTTCTCCCAACCCGACCTCAACAATTTCAATAATCTTACACAAGTGAAACCCGAAATAACTCTTTTTATCAAAATGAATCATCGTGAAAGCATAAAATCTATTATCAATCTTTTGATATGTTGTAACTCATTAAAATATAAGAGAAACTTGTTTTTCTTTTTAGCGGCAAAGCGCTTTGTGGGGACGAAAACCACCCCTAGAAGTCACACTCAAAAATGGATCTTTCAATATATCTCTGGTGCTAATGAGGGTTGCAACCCCTACTTTTTTATTGAAAAATCTTACTGTTCAATGCCGTTTTAGGAAACTTTGATGCCATTTTCATTTTAAAAATTCAAAATGGGCTTAAAAATATTTGAAAAAATATTTTTGTCGGTAGAATATAAAAATAAAGTTGACCTATCCCAGATACGTTTTCAAACTACCCTTAAAATAGAAAAATCACCCCTCAAGATTTTCGGATATACTTCTGGTTCTAATTGCTAATTTACTACAAGAAAAAGTTCATCAACTTTATTTTTGTATTCTATCGACGAAAGAATTTTTTAAAATATTTTTAAACACATTCAAATTTTTTTTCATAAAAATGGCATGAAAATTTCCTGAAAAGGCATGGGAAATTCAGATTTCAAAATTTTAAAATATAGTATTGATCATTTTACGTATTTATAAATAAAATAAAACTTTTTTCATTAAACTAACATCCAGTTAATTAGCAATAATTTTTTTCTATGAATCGACTATATTTGATAATTGTTTAACCAAACTTAATAACAAATGCAATATTTGTCTATTTTTCAGCATTTAAGCCTAGATTTTTGTGCAACCATTTTAATACTATAATTTTTAGCTAGAAACCTTAATTTTGTAAATGAGAAATAAAATTGTTTTCATTTGTATTAGCTTTAAATCGATACTGGTTCCACATTTTTTTAATTTTTGAAATAATTGAAAACATTTGGTTAAAATTATGTTTTTAAAACAAAAAATAATACAAAATCTTCCGAAAAATATACATAAGGAAAAAATGTTTATTATTTTTAAACCTTTCCGAACCCTTAGTTAGTTTTGAAATTTTATTTCAAAATTGTGAAAAAGCTACATCTCGTTTTGAATGTTTTGAAATATGTTCAAAACTGCTGAATATGTTTTTAAATAATCAACATTTTTTGTATTCCCTCAAAGCAAAATTAAAGATTCTTTTCAATTTTCCTATCTTTTATAAAAAAAATTGTTTTGTTCTTATAAAACCTTTCAGAATTCTTTAAAAGCCTTAAAGTTTTTTGTTCCAAACCTACAAAATATACATTTTTTTTCATTATTTGAAATCGTTTCAAGATTTAAATTAATTTTTTAAAAATCTTTTTACAATTAAAAATTTTCGAAATAAAACAATTGAATTCGTGACGTTGAAAGTTGTTAGCTCTTTGAAATTTTGATGATTCAAGTCTTTTTATTTTCAAATGTCCAATTAAATCATTTTTCCTTTTGCTCATTACATTTTATTTAAATTTAAATAGGTTAAAAATGCAATACAAAATTTTAGACTGAAACCGTATTTGAATATAATTTTACGTTTATTCATTTGAACTTTTAAATTTGCTTAAACACTACGGTTATCAAATAGAGAAAGTTCAATTTTAAAAGATATTAACTGTAAACTTGAAGTATGCTTTGGTTGAAAATAATATGAAGTTATAATAACAGTTCATCAACTAAAAACTATTTCATTACAAAATTTCTAATTTCAATCCCTTTTAATTTTTAATTGTTCAAGTTATTAAAACTGTATTTTGAAATTTCTCAAATTGAAAATTTATGCCTAAAAGACAGACCTTGAAAAATTGACAAAATGTTGAATAGAAGATTTTAGAATCACTCATTTAAACTAGTTCATTATGGGATATGAAATTTGTGATATTTCGAGTTACTGGATACAATGTTTCTCCTAAAAATGTGAAAAATTTTTGGTCAAAAAATAAATTAACGTTATTTCCTGAGTTTTCCTGGTCACCCAAAATTCCAGGTCATTTTTCAGTTTCCCCAACCAGTAGCCACCCTGAGTAAATGTTTATACTTCATCTTCAATTTTTAATTAAAATTATTCAGCTCAGTATAAAATTTTGGTGGTGGAGCACCAGGTAGTAGAATACGTGTTCTACGAGAACTTTTAACAAATTTAAATTTTGTGAATAATGAAAACAATTCCAAATGGTGAGTCGACGACCAGTGTGCACGAGGTCGCGATAGTTAGTTTATCACGTATTCTACAAGAATTTATTCAAAATTTAAAGTGTTTCAATAGCCAAAATTAGTAAAAATTGAGAGTCGACGATTCGGGGTACACCAGATCGAGCGCCAGGTAGTATAATACGTATTCAACGAGAAATTTAAGAAATTTAAATTTTGTGAATAATGAAAACAATTCCAAAGGACGAGACAACGACCCAGATGAACTGGGCCGCGTACCAAGTAGCTTAGCACGTATTCTACAATAACTTTTTTAAAATTTAAAATGTGCCTACTGCCAAAATAAGTACCATTAGTGAGTCGACAATCAGGATGAACCGGGTCGTGCACCGGGTAGCTCAACACGTATTCTACAAGAACTTTTTTACTTTTTTTTTTAACTTTTTTTAGAGAATTAGTCATCTCCATTGAAAATATATTTTCGTATCTAAGGATTCATCTCGTTTACAGATGGTACAAATTTCGTAGCAATAGGTCTACTTTTCGAATTCAATTTTTTTAACGCACGTCATGATTTTTATCGGAATGATTTTAGAATTAATTCGTATTCAGTTTGGACAAATTCAAACGAAGTGTAAAAGAAAATCGCAAATTGGGATACAATGTAGATTAAATCGAAAAAAATTGGTGTTGTGTATAGATAACAAAATGTAGTTAAAATTATAGGTATATAAAATTTACCAATAGAATTGAGGATGATCGCCAGGTATAAGTTGAAAACATTCCTCATATTTTGGAATTTGAGGAAAAACTGATTAATCTTATTAGGAGAATTTAAAAGTATAATCTAACTGATGAATATTCTAGTGCTTTGTGAAAAAATATAAAACATACATAATGTAATCGTTATCTCTGCAAGTGTACATATTTTGATTGTTCTTTAAAGATATTTACATTTTGTTAGTCATTTATAAGGTAAAAATATATTTGCAGTTACTTTTTACGCTAAATTAGATGTCACCATTTATATAATTTTTTACGTTCAAGCGAAATCCGTTATGTTAGAATATAAATATTTTATTCAAAATTAAAACATTATTACACTTTTGCCTTTCAATAACTGATAGTGTTTGACTTTTCACAGATTCAGAAATTATTTAGAGAAGAATTCGTTTTAAAACGAAAGTCTCTTTGCGTAAAGGGATACAGGTAAAAAAAAGTGTTCAAAATTATACCGAAATCAATATCAATTTGATATGCAACAAAAGTGATACTGAATTCAAAAGCATTTTAATCGGCCGAAGAGAATGATCGACATTTAAGATCATAATGATCTGATTCGAAATCATGTATGAAGTAAAGCCTTATGGCTGACGTTCTTAAAATACTTCAGCTCATATTCAAGCTTTTTATGGTTTCTGATCGTGTAGTGTACTTAAAAAGTTGAAAAAATAACGAAATCTGATATTATAAAATATCACCTGTTAAGTGTAGTTGTCACTTGCGTGCGGTTAGATACCATTTTTAGGTTATGTCGTTATGACACCAGCACCAATAATTGGCGGCCATTTGTTTAGTCCGACAAATGTACCAAAAAATGAGATCAAACTGATCTCAATGGAAAATAATTATGATCTCGAGAGTCAAATGATCGTTGGAGCAAAATGTTCTGCAAAAAAATTGATCCTTTTTTTTACTGTGTATCGCCCGGAAACTTCTTCGAATTTACACCAAAATAAATCCTTTTTTGTATATAAAAAAATAATATTTCGATGTAGCGAAAGTCACATAAAGTTCGACACTTATTTCCAATGAGAAAAAAATTTGTTTTGAGCATTTTAATCCGAATCTTCAATATTAGCTAAATCGAGTGCCCATTGTTTCTATTACATTATATATTACTTTGGACTGATAATTAGATATTGTTATTAATTGTTTGAACAATTTATTATTGTTTTTAGAAATTTTCTGTTAGAATGAAGTTAGAAAGCATTTTCAGCAATTTCTAGTGGAGAAAAATAAATTTTCAACGTCGATGAAGTAGAGATCATGTCACCAAGCTCGGTTATGAAATTTTTTTGTGTTCACCATGGCCAAATTCAATGATATATCGCTTTTAAAAAATGCTCTAAAAATAATGACAGATTACGTGTGCGTAAATACTCATTTGTTTATTGGCAACAAACGTGCCAATTTTACTATTTATAGTGATTTTTTTACAATGTTTAGACGATTTAATCCAAAATTTAAGTTTGTGTTTAACATGCGCGAACCAAAAAATCTGAAATGTATTAAACCGAATATTACCTGCAAAGTGCTACAACTCGAGTCGTAATATCCTGGTTTATGAATTTATGAATAAACTTTCTTTAAAATTATAAACATATTCATGTATACAAACGTTCTGTAGTGCTTTTCATTTAATTTCTAAAATTCTGAACAAGATGTCTTAATCTGCGTGAACGTGGTGAGCACCAAAAAAAAATGAAAAAAATTATGCATATTTATTTTTTACTCGGATAATACTTTTTCAAAATTATTATTCTAACTAAATATAAAAACGCAACGTATTTGATTGTTTCCTATACCCTAAGCTTTGTGAGCGATATATAATTGCCTTTGGATATGGCGAACAACAACACAACATTTCAAAAAAGAGGACTGGTTTGATCACGTAGTCACCGTAGAGCATGCACTTAATTTCGTCTGTTTTTCGTTGCGCTCGGCTAGAATTTACACATAATACTGCGATCGCTTTACGCGCCTGGATTGTATTCGAGCTTTCAGAAGCATAGAGACGTTCATGACTATGCCATACTAGCCAAGATTTGCAGCGCCAGTATCACGACTTTAGCGTTCGTTTCTGGCAGCATGCTCACCATAATATGAACGAGTTCGTTTCATTTATTGCAAACCTGAGCATTTTTTTGAAGCTCCTACTTCGTCAGCTGCAAAAGCCGGGATAATTTTTTGGTATCTAAAGATAAAAATGAAGACATCTTATGGTTCAGGTGTTGTGATTTGACTAGGTTGAATAACAGATTTGGATTTTGCAACCGTTCCAACATGAATCGTCACACTCCTGAGATTGCTTTTTGTCAGATATTATATCCAAATAAAATGGGTTCTGAATGACAGCAGAGTTTCTAAAATCTATCATCAGGTTGGGAGTTGAGTGAACCCATAAAACGTAGTTAAATTATCGCAAACACGTCTTAAGGTCTCAATTGATCAATTCGACCACAAACATAACCTTAGTATACAATCATTAATAGTTAGCATGCTGATCGCTGAGCTGAATTTTACCTACTGAAACTATTTCTGAAATGTTGACAGAGAATCTCCTGAGCTGTAAATAAGACTTAGCGTCACGAGAGTTCCTATCAACAACAAACAAATCACCATTCTGCAACTTGGAGCAGACTTCAAGCATCCCTTTGATGATTTGTTTCAATAACATATCCATTAGGAACCGCACAAACTATAGGCTTTACTAGTGGACGCTACTTGTGAATGATGTAGTAGTTTCTTTGAAATGTATTATTCAAGCTTTTATAAACATAGATGTAAGTACCATCCCATATTGTTGTCAATGAGTCTGTGCCTGGACAAATAGTACGGCAGAGAACATACCAGTATGTTTTCCAAAAACTGTTCGCGAGTTAAGTACCATATGCAAACCCTATATAACGGAAAGTGAAGTTTGTCTCAATCGCACTTAGCGTGCTTTTTATTAGTTTTTCAACAGTATTATGCTTGCCATTCGCGAACATGTCAGCTAGCTCTTCACCCGTAGGACGCGTCTTTAGTTTTTCTAGATAAAAAGCAAGCTCACACCCAGAATAGCGAAATTCAGTCTTTTTTAATGGCTGCAAGTCATTTAGTAAATCCAAAAAGATTTCTTTCTGTAAGCCAGTACAGTACTCCACACACTATTAGATAAATCTTTAAAGTAATCGAAGTTTACTGCTGGCTGATGTGGTTATGTAGTTGGATTCCGTGACAAGTCTATCATCTCTGTCACCTGCTACGCTGTGCAGGTATCGGATGTTGCTCGGGGAACATTTTTTTGTTCACCGACTCTGGACGAATAAAAACTCGAAAATCTCTCGCATACTGAACCCTTGTGATGTCAAAAATATGATTTCGCCCTAAGACACAATCGCAAACACGCATGATGTCACTGTAAGTTGCCTTATGAATGTCCAACTTGATCTGATGAACAAGTTATGGTTCAGGTTCTGCAGCAATCTGATGCGTCACTACAGAACAACTTCTTTCATGACAGCGAAAATATACGTGACAGACATACCTAAATGTATTCACTGGTTTCCTTCTACACAAACAGAATGCACTCTAAAAAAAATGTTCACACCTCAGCAACCAACAAATATTTACGCAATATTTTTAAGTACTTTACAAACGATACACAATTTCCTCTTTCACAGCCAGTATCTTCTTTGGGGTTACTCTGAAGCAGTTGCTGGTCTACCCGATACATTCGCCGCTCATTGACCTCCGCCCTCCCCCAGCCAGGTCGAACTTTAGAGGCATCGCTGGAATTGTAGCCTAATTCGAGATTCTCTGACAGGATGCAGAATTGAATATTTTGTGCTTAACGGCTAGAAGGGTTATTTTTAAGATACATATTGTACTCTTCTTAAAACAAGCGAGCTTGTCAAACTTGTCAGGGCCTACTCCTTTTTTTATCGTATGCTCTGCTCTTGCAAACTGTAATAATAATAAACAAAACCTACTTTCAATAAAAAATGTTACTTTATTCAGTATTATGCAATTGAACATACAGGTTATATCGGAATTCCTTCCATTCCTTCCATTTTTTTAATTGAAAATTTACCTGCTTTGTACTAATTTTTAAAACTGAAAATTTGCTAATCGAATGTATGTTCGGTTTAGAATAAATTAAAAATAAATCAGTTTTAGAATATATCGGGTAAGAAGTTACAGACTCTTTCTTATGAAGAATCTCATTTTCTTTTTTAACATTATTTAAAAAATATAGCACAATAAATAACACATTTTCTTACGGAAATAATTCAATTTTGCTCTAACATTTCGAAATCAATTTTTAACACACACACTATGGTTTCTCTCAAAAAGAGTTTAAATTTGAATTGGTACTCAGTTTGGACAAACTCAAAAAAGTTTGGAAGAAAACAGCAAATTAAGATAATATGTAGTTTCTTGTATATTTGTGTACAGTTAACAAAAATGTATTTAAAATTATAGATTATATTTACCAATAGAATTGAAGATAACAGCCAAGTAAAAGATTTCATTATGAACAATCCTCATTTTTTACAATTTGAGGACAAACTAATTAATCTTATTACGAAAAATTGAAAATTGAAATGTAACTGATGAAAAATTCAAGTACTCAATGGGACGATGTAAAAACATATATCCTATAATCGTTATCTCTTCCATTTATACATCTCGATTGCGCTTTAAAGATATTTGCATTTCGTTAGAGTCAATTATAAGAAAAAATATTTTTGTATTTATTATGTACGCTAATGCTGATGTCACTCTTTATATAACCTACCTTTATTTGTCCCTTCAAACTGTTTGACAAATTTATTACCAAAAGTTACTTTCTTTAAATATTTTTAATATTTGTCAAAGATATTAGGAATAGTTTTATATGGTTACGTCAATAACTACTTTTAGTTCATTTTTTTCCTCCTTTAGTTAAATTTTAAGCTAAATCTGATTGCTTTTTCACATGACATCCAATGAAAAATTTTCCTCTCCTTTATTGAATCTCTTAAAATCGATTTTGCTTTTGTTTCATACTTCTAAATTCTCATCTTATGCATGGATAACATTCTTAATCTTACTTTTGAATTCTTTCGCAATTTCAATCTCACTATCGCTAATTTGTTTTCCAATTCAAATCTTCAAATGTACCACATGGGCAGTGGTTCCCAAACCCCTATCTGTGAAATTATTGAATTTTTTTACTTTGTAAGTATCACCAATATCAACTTCGGCCACCACAAATAGACCTTTAAATGATTTTTAAAGTTTGGTAGAGCCAGCCGCATCGAGTCTTAATGTTTCACAATGTTTGGTCATACGAGAGTTCAAATCTCGTTTAACTTTTCTCAGTTTAAGGTTCCATTTTTCTTCCTCCTCTTCATCAAACGAAAATTTTAGGAGTGGTCAAATTCTCTGATTTAACGTGCTTTACCAATAATACAAAAATTTAAAAAATGTCCATAAACTTTTTCCACGATTTAGCAAAAACGCATGTGTAGTTGAAAAAGTAAAAGAAATCCCTTCTCTCTTCGCAATGCCTAACACTCGATCCATTTGTTTTGTTTTCATTTTTCATTCATTTGTTCATTAAACAATATCGGTTCTCCTATTTTTTGGTCAATTTATATTTTCTGAGATTTTTCCATGAAATTAGAGAACGAAAATATAATTTCTCCCAGTTCCGACATTACATTAATTGAATGTACCGAAGCTTAAGTTATTTTGACCTTTTTATTTGCGTATAACCGAAACTTAGATTGTTTTTTATTATCAAATAAATTAGGGCTAATGTCACTAAATGTCAATTCAAAACCAAATCGCGTAAAGTTAACGCCTAAAGGTTCCGTGAAGTTTCATCCTAAAATGACATCTACCTTTTGTGCATCTTCCGGTACAACATTAAAAGTTGTCCTTCGTGGTTTCAGTCCCTCAAAACTAAAAATGTTATTAATAATATTAACTGAATTAACAACATAAGCAACAAAATCTCATAGGACTGACATCATTATTTGCCTCAAAGAACGTTCACGCAAAACTACTGATGCTTTAATAGTGCTCATCGAAACACCCATATCAATCTGCGGTAGGAATTTTACATTTCTCCCTCGCACTTCACTTAAAAATTTTCCTCAAGATTCCGCCACGTGCATTTAACGCACAATTTTTACACTTTTTTCTTACCTTATTTCAATTTAGGAAACGTGCTGCTACGGTTAAGTTTAAATAGTTTTTTTCTTCCCTCATTTTCCTTTGGGCAACATGCTGCTACATGACCTGAACCTTCTGTTTTTTCACCTATACTCTCCGACTTTCTACTATCTATATTCAAGAATCGCAACAGCTCCAGCAACATTTAATGAATGTCTTGAAAATCGTGGGTGAGCATTAACCTTGTTAGAGTATCGATTTTCAGAACTCGAATTTGGCAGAATTGAATTTTGTCAGAAGAACACTAATCTCAGAGCGTGTGACTGCAGACAGACAATATACCTGGATGATATTAAAAAGCTCTCGCCGTACTAAAAATTAATCCAGCTACTTCAGGTATTAAAAATATACCTTCCCCGAGGAAATTCGGTTGTGAATTGAAATATTATATACCCAGATGCTTTTATAAGAATCTCGTCTTAAGAAAATTGATCCTGGTTCTCCAGGTACTAGAAATTCGTCTTCTTCGAGGAAGTTTAGTGAAGTATTGGAATTTAACATACCTATATGATTTTAAAAAGGTCTTGTCATACTACAAATTATTACTGGTAGTCCAGGAATGAAAAATATATCTTCCCCGGGAAGCTTTGATTAAGAATTAAAATCTAAGGTACAGAGATGATTTCAAAAAGGGCTTTGACACTAAAAATAAATTTTGATAATCCAGGTATTGAAAGCACATTTTCTTCGAGGGAGTTTGTTTAAGCATTTAAATTTAACATACCTGTATGATTTTAAAAAGTTCTCATGATACTAGAAATCAATATTGGTAGTCCAGGTATGAAAAGTACTTTTTCTCCGAGGAAGTTTCATTTATAATTGAAATTTAACATACCTTGATGATTTTAAAAAGATCTTGTGGTAACAAAAATCAATTCGGGTAGTCCATGTATTTGAAATACATTTTCGATTTCTATTTTTTATTCCATTTTTATTTCTATTTTTATACCCGGACAAACAGGATCAGGTTTTAGTACAAGATCCTTATAAAAGCATCCGGTTATAAAACATTTCAATTCTCAACGGAATTTTTTTGAGGAAGATGTATTTTTAATACCTGTACTACTAGAATTAATTTTTAGGATAACGAGACTTTTTTAATGTCAGAAAGGTATGTTAAACTTTAATTCTCAACCAAACTTCCTCGGGGAAGATGTATTCTTTATACCCAGACAACCAGGATCAATTTTTAGTTCGACGAGATGCTTTTTAAAACATCCGAGTATACAACATTTCAATTGTCGATCAAATATCCTCAGGTCAGATGTATTTTTAATACTTGAACTACCAGAATTAGTGTTTAGTACGACGAGAGCTTGTTAATATGATTCAGGTATATTAAATTTCGTTTTTTAATCAAACTTTCTAAAGTAAGATGACTTTTTGAAACCTACACAATTTCGAAATTTACTTAGCAAAAATTTTTTATTAATAACTTTTTAATGATAAATTGCAACCAGTATTTAAATAAATATTTGTAAGAAAGTTCTATTTTGGGGGTTTTATTTAGCATCCTCAAAAAAATGTTTGCTTTTCGCAATCTAATGCTTCATTGTGTAGAGAAATCTTATCCATTTATCAACCTTTGCGCAATTTCACAAAAAACCCGCTCTTAATTCATAAATTTTATGTCTGTATTTACATCCTCTGAAATGAGCGTTCTCCTGAGAAAATTTTATTCCGTCGAATTCGAGTCCTGCATATCGATACCCTACCATGAAACTTATAGTTTTTTGAGACCAAAAAGCCACTGCTACTTTATCTCGAATTTCTGTAATCGAAAATCCCAATTCTTTAAACAGCCTGATCTTATTTAGGATGTGATTTTAGACACTTTTCTTGTAACGATGAGTTCGCGCCATCATGATATTGATCTTTTCAGTTATCCTTCTTTGATAACTCCGTTTATTTAAATAGCTTGAAAAATTAATTTCTTTAACAGATAAAAATAAAATTAATAATATCTACATGTTTTTTAATTATTTCTAAAGATTAAAAAAATCATACTGAAAATTGGTGAAAATTTGATTTTTATGGTAAAAGCCATAAAAACAACGTTAAAATCATGGGTTTTCAATCTTATCTTGAGAACCATTGAATATCTGAAAATAATCTTTTTTACAAAAGTTGTAGACGCCCGTGTAAAAATTTCGATCGGGTCTACGTCGGAACTCCTGATCAGTGCTCGATCGGTATCCGATCAGTCTCATTATAATCCATTTATAAATTTCGCGAATGAAACTTAAAACTAGGGAATGGTCCTCTTCTTTCGAAGGCCACCTTAATCTTTGGAATTTCCAATAAAAGTTTCAATGTTGATTAGAGCCTCCGTAGTTTCAAACTTAGCACAAATAACAACGGGAAAAATATATTAGTGTATAATGGCTCTATTACTTTAAGTTAAAATTAAAGTAGTACGGGTAAGTAAAGAACAAATTTTAGAAAAAATATTTAATTATACTTTTAATAAACGTAAGATTATTATAGATGTTATAAGTTGCCAGAAGAAGGTTGATTTTTGATGAAAAATGCAAAATAAACAGAAATATGTTATTTCACAATTTTTATTTCTTGCAAACCATTTTTTTGACATAGCACTTTGTAGAAAAATGTAAAAAATATACAGTTCTAAAAAATTATAGCTTAATTTTTCGGCGAAAAGATTCCCTACAACTAGAACTTTTCGAATGTTTCTAAAAAATTTCAGTTGTCACTTGAAGAACGACAAAGATCGGGAAAAGACCTATAATTTACGATTTATTAACATTTTTCTGCAAACAAATTTATTTTTCTGTCAATGGTTTTACTTCTTGAAAAATTGGAAAAGGTAATTGTATATAATCTTTTCGCCAACAAATAAGCTATCATTTATTAGGATAGTTTTCTTTTTTAAATATGCTAAGAAGCAATACAGACAATAAAACTTTTACATGAAATAAAAAATTTTCAATAATATATTTCTGGTTATTTAACATATTATTTACACAATATGTATTTAATTAACTTTTATTTTTATTTATATTAAATAACTTCGATCTAAGATACATTTTATAGGTTGAAATGCTATTTTTTATGACAAACAAGAAAAATAATATCTTTTGTCATTTTAAAGTGCGCGCGAATAGCAACCAATTAGATAGCATGTGCGACGCATGCGCAGTTGAGTAAGAAGAGTTTTCGTTGAGGACACTGCTCAATTAGTACTTTTAATTCTACTATTTGAATCTGAAATTCGTGTCATGAAAAGGTGTCCTTAATCAATTTCTATAATAAATTTTTAATATTTAAACAGAATCAAAGTTCCAGTTTGACTAATGTAATTGTAAATTTGCTAATTTTACCTGAATAGTGTGTTAATGTCAACAGGCAATTGATTTTCGAGAGATTGATTTTTCAAATTCATAAATTAAACGGGTTGAACCCCAAGTATGGGCCACAGAGTTCAACTAATCAGGGCCAGATCAGGAATCCTGGCTAGGGCCAGATCGGTATTACTTTCGCAATTGAGCGATTTCTGCACGGGACTTAACAAAATACACATTTTATGCTTATTCCAATTTTTTGTTACGAATCAAAGTTTTTGAGATATTTGATGCTCAAAATGAAAATTGCATACCGAGCAATTTGCTGAAAACGTGAGTGTTCCTGTAATCAATCACTGAAGTTATTTATTTGTTTACTAACTTTTTCACTAAATTTTATTTTCAACACGCCATGGGATTTAGAAAGGGGAAGGGGTTTCATCAACATTATTTCTGTAGCCAGAAAAATCCGTACGTTTCTGACAGAGCTAGGCATGCTATATTAATATTTATCATCAAATATATAAAAAACCAAATTGTTAAATTTTAATGCGAAGAGGCGTAATTTTTGTACAAAAACTTAACATTTTTAACCGTAAAGTATGTGTGTTTTCACGAGGATATCAATTTTCTGCTTAATAGTAAATGTTATCTTTGAATAAAAGTACTTTTTTTCGAAGTTGAGATAAGAATGGTTGCCTTTATTATCAAAGAATGATTAATAATTCAAAATTTCTCTTTCATAAGGAAGATTTTAGAATTGAGAATCCTTATTCAGAAATTTCGAATTAAGAAAATCCTGAAAGTTCTAAAAACAAATTGAAAACAATAAATGAAAGCACTTTTCACGTTGTATGCAACAAATCAGATAACCAATAACAATAATTACAAGATTTTCGATAATTTTATTGCAAGAGATTATACCGATGTTTGATTTTCCTTTTCTTTTTTTAAACTCTGCATTAAATTTTGAAGAGATGTATTTGGCCTAATTTTTTTGGTTTGTCTTCTTTAAACTTTTATGTTAATGCAAAGAGCGAAGAAAAAGTCGATTTTTTCGTTCTTTTTTTTTTGTTTATCTTTGTAAATTTTTTTCTATGATCAGCATTGCCAGACTTAATTCACCGGGTTAGTAGAAAGTAAAAATAAATTATGGGATTGTTTACGTAATTGTTATAAACAAATTTACTTTACAAATAGTCTACACCATAGATTCTTTGTTTGAAAAGTACATTTTTGCGTTAAAATTACTTACTTTAATCGAAAAAAATAATACTTGCTCATAAAAATTTCTTATAGGATATTTTAAAATAATTTTATCAACAAATTATGTAAACAAATGCCCAGTGTGGATAATTAAAGGCAGAAAGAAATCGCTTTATCCCTTAATTTTCTTAAAATTATGTTCCTAATGATTCCTAATGATGGGAAATTATAATCATATATTTTTTGTTAATTTTCTATACAAATTATACCCAAAAAATGTTTAACTTGGGCATTTAAAGGTTGGAAAAATCATGTTTTTTCCTAATTTTCCGTAAATTATGTCACCAGTTATGCTTTGTCGTGATATTTTTTTGTTTTAGATTTTTTATTAATTCTGTAAATAAATTGATTCTGTACCAAATTTATATCTTTAACAATTCACAAGAATACTAAATTATAAAAATTGAAAAAAAATTACATCACTGGCAACATACTTTGAGGCTAGTAGCAAAAAACGAGTCTTTTCTGCCTTTAAATAGCCACAAAAGGTATTTGTTTATGTAATTTGTTTACAAAATTAATAAAAAATATTAGGTGATAATTTTCCATCATTAAACATTACTGGTGACATCATTTCAGAAAACTTAGGAAAAAAAATATTTTTTTCGACCTCTAAATGACCAAGTTATAAATTTGATTATATAATTTGTTTCTGCCTTTAAATGTCTACACTGGCCATTTGAATACACAGGGTGATTTTTTTTACTTGAAACCGTCAAATATCTCGAAAAATAGGCACTCTATGAAAAAATGTTTTGAATTAAAATTTAATCACCCTGAGAAGTACATACTGATGTTAAAATGGGTTCCCCCACACCGCCCCCTGGGGGTGGGAGTGTGGGCAAGTTCGAAATCTTGAATGGGAACCTTGATTTTTTTATTGCATATTCGGACTCTTTGGATAAAAATGTGTATGATTTGTCTAAAACATTTTTCTCGTTTCGCAATTGATGCGCTAAATGACGATTTAAAAAATGAATATCGCGAGGATTTTCAAATTTACGGATAAAATTTTTTCAGTGAACCTAGACGCAGCCGTTTGACATATCACATATGCCAAATAAATACTTTCGTCAAATAAATTTGATCTTTTGGGAGATAAACGTGCTGCTGCACCCTCATCCAATTCAAAGAGAATTTATTCCTGCGGTTTACAGTGTGATAACAGATATTTATATTTAAATGCCCTAAAAGAATGTTATAGTTTGCCTTTACAGTTTTTTAAACACTTTATTCATGTCGTGCATGAAAGTCGTCCACAAATATTATTTTAAATTGGGTTGAAATTACGCGATAATGTCCTAAGGGAGTTTCCTCGATTTCTTTTAGAGTCAGATCTTTAATCGCGCTGCTGTCCATGTTTATTTTTACCCGTTTTTTCAACGTACATTCAGTGGGATATTTTTTTGTATATATTCCACGAAGATATCTATTCTTCACCACTATTGCAAAGACGTCATTATTATAACCTGATAATACAGTTTGTTCTCTGACTGGTATGGGCCCATAGGAATTTCCTACTCCTTTTACTTGAATTTGCTTATTCTGAGGAAAAGTATATTTTCGAATTTCGAATCGCCGATTTGGATTCGAGTTAGGAATAAGCCGCAGAAATCTAAATTCTTCAGGTCTATATTTATATAGACCTAAAAAAGAACGACTCGACCTGGACCTGATATGAGGCAGAGGCTTAGCAAAAGTAGAATGCCTGGCAGGAGGAGACGTACACCTGGCATGAAGAGAAGGCTCTGCAGTAGAAGAAAACTTGACCGACGAAGTGGGAGAATGAAGTTTGGCAGTTGAAAGGAAGCTTCCAGGAGAATAAGTTCGGTCAGAAGAATAAGAAGTTCCCGAACGAGGAGCCCCAGGAATAGGGGCGCCATTAGGTAAACATTCAAACTCTGAACTCAACTCTACAACAAGAAAAAGGGAATGAAACTTTCTTTGTGTATTCACTTCTGGCATATTTTGAAGTTGATAAATTAAAAAATTTATTGGAATTAACATAGGATTCTTTGGAAGTCACCATGAACTTTGTGGAATTCTTTAGAATCTCACCGACGAAGAAAAAACATTGACGACCAAATATGCTTGTAGGGAAAATTTATGATCAGGAATATTGTGCTGGAAGGCAACAGTCGACATTACATTTTTCTTAAAGTAGACTAATCGACAATTGTTTGTTCGTATATCATGAAAACCTTAGCAAGAGCTTAAAATATCAATTTCCGAGAAATGTTTTTGTTGGCTGTCAAACGTGTCTGTCAATTTAACTTGAAAATAAATTCGCAGGAAACGAAAAGTTTAAAGAATTAAGTGGATGAAATACAGAAGCACTTGGAATGCAGGTACTGACTTAATGAATTCATTAGAGACCCAATTTTCTCTATTTAATTTGTTATACGAGGGTGGATTGATAAGTTTCCGGCCTGACCAAGAGATGGCGCCACTAGGCCTACCTTGAGGTGGCGTTCTATAGTACCATCCTTACATAGCTTGTAG
>NC_046660.1:61148978-61150197 GCF_010883055.1 Belonocnema kinseyi
CAATTATGTTGCCAGTGATGTTTTCTGAAAAAAAATTTGCTACCTATCAATATTTGTTTATTTATAAACAAATTATATAAACAAATGCACATTTTGGCCGTTATTAGGCGAAAAGGAACCGTTTTTTCTTCCTATTGTATTGCAACTATGTTGGCAGTGATTTTTTCGAAAAAAAATTTGCCACCTATAAATATTCGTTCATTTTATAAACAAATTATATAAACAAATTCACATTTTGGGCGTTTTTAAACAAAAATTAATCGGTTTTTCCTCTTACCTTGCTGAAATTATATTTACAATGATGTTTTCTAAAAAAAAATTTACAAACCAGCAATAGATGTTTATTTTATAAATAAATTATATGAACAAATGCACATTTTTGAAAAATGTTGCCAAGCATCACTAATCGTTTATTTTATAAACGAATGTACACTGCAGATATTTATGGTCAGAAAGAAATCGTTTTTGTATTATTATTTTTCAAACTATATTGACAATGACTTGCCTAGTAGAACAATACAATTTATAAAATTTATAAACAATTTTAAGGAAAAAAAAGACATTCTATATATTACAATAAGTATAAGAATCGGGGTTCTTTTTTATCGTGAGTCCCCTTGCCTCTCACGAATCAGAGTTCTATATTACTATGAGTTTTTTAGCCCTTTATGGATCCAAGATGAATAGCTCGATAGCTTCTGGATCAAGGGCACTGACCGTATATTTCCACTTTTCTCTCAAATGTGCTAAATACGCATCAGATGAGATCAATAGCTTTTGGATCAGACCAGTGTTTGTTGCATGCCGACTGAGTTTCCGCGTATGGTTCTCACGAATTCGCTTGAAATCTTTATTTCTTGCCTCTTGAGCCTCTTCCGATAATAGACCGATAGGAATCAAGAACGATTCAATGATTTTGGATCCATGCAAGAGAATCTTGTGCACGGATGAAGGCATGTAATACCAGTTGTAAAGCTCCACATACAACTGGGCAGTTTGAAAATCATAAGATTCAAATTTTGCTGCATCTATTTTACGTCTACAGGAAAGAACCTGCAAGATTATGCTAAATCGTTCGATCAAACGCAAATCAACCCCAGTAATTTGGGCTGTTAATTCAGGATCACTGAAAAATCTCCGCGCAGTATTCCCGTCATTTGAATTTCCTGATCCTTGCCTAGGAACATCTATTATGAGACCCATCTCTTTTCGGAAATCT
>NC_046660.1:61150297-61173099 GCF_010883055.1 Belonocnema kinseyi
AGCCTTGGAGGAGATTATGTTGAGAAATAAAAAAAAAAAATTCTTAAAAACGTTGTTTTTCTTGGTCAGGCCGGAAACTTATCAATCCACCCTCGTATTTATGTTAACCCTCAATGAGTTTAACCTGATATTTTATTTTATGTGGATCTCCCTTCATTATGTTTTTTTCTTCAAACTTTTACTCGGGTTCTACTGGTTGTTCATTATAGTCCAGGACTGAGTCAACGCGCTGGTGAGATGCGGATGTTATAAGTTTATTTAATGGATCTTAAAGATACCATTATTATTAACATAATTATTATTATTTAATTCATCCCTACTTTTACGCAAAGATTATTTTTAAACTTTCAATAAGTAACTTTCAACTCGAAAGTTTATTTTTTAATTAGCAAATACAAATTTTTAATAAAAAATGTAATAGTTAAAATGAAACTGAAAAGATATTAATTATTAATAAAAAACTATGATATTGATAAACAATAAGGTGAATTTTAAACAAAGTTCACCATTTTTTCATCAGATAGTTAAATTTGTAAGCAAGTGGATGAATTTTCTACCACCGAGAATGAATTTTCAATTAAAAAAATTAATTTTTATGAAAATATAAACGAACTTTCAACATATTTAAATTGTCAAGAAGAAAATAAATAAAAGAAGAGATGAATTTTCAAACCAAAAAGATGAATTGTCGACACAATAGTTCAATAAAAGAAATATCTCAGTCAAGAAAGAAAAAAAATCGGAATCAAATTTTTAAACTTTCAAGAATGATTTTGAAAAAGGATGACTTTTTGGCGAATTTATTAAAGAAAAAGAATGACATTTCAAACAAAAAGATTAAGTTTATACTAAAAGACTATTTTTTTAACAAATTACAGCTATTTTCAAGCAAGATTTGAATTTTGAAACTTTAAAACTAAAAATGAATCCATTTTTAACAAAAAATATCAAAGTTAAATTTTTATTTAAAAAGCTCTAGAGATCAATTTTTATCTCAAAATCTGAATGTTGACAACAAAAAAAGGATTTTATATCAACAGTTCAACTTTTCACCCAGAAGTTAAATGATGACTTTAAAAAGATGATTTTTAAATAAAAAATGCAACATTTGGAACTTTAGATAAAAAGTATATTTGAATTTTGAATTTAAAAAAGTCTGATAAAACCAAAAAGGTAAATTGCTTCGAAAATTAATTTTAATTTAATTCTTCAATATTTACATTTTTAATGTATTAAATACGAACTTTAGTTTACCTATTTTTATTTCTACCCATTTTCTCGGTTTCCAATAACTGCCAATAACTATTTTTGTTAGAAAATTAATTTTTTCACTCCAAATTTAACAACTTCTTTTTTGTAACAACACTCATCATCTAGATTGAAAATACGTTTAGCTGAAATAGGCAGAATAAGCGCCATTTTCCAGTTCGCGTAGCTGAGCGGCAGTAAAATAGTACTTTATTGTACAGCGACTAGCGGCGCGTAAAGTG
The DNA here is from genome assembly GCF_010883055.1 of Belonocnema kinseyi. Taxonomy (NCBI): domain Eukaryota; kingdom Metazoa; phylum Arthropoda; class Insecta; order Hymenoptera; family Cynipidae; genus Belonocnema; species Belonocnema kinseyi. The sequence continues at coordinate 61,151,788 of NC_046660.1, forward strand.
TTATCAAGGAGAAAAAAGTGCGTGAAAAGTGAAATTAAAGTAAAGAAAATATTGAGAAGAACGTATTTTAAAACTAGGTTCAAATAAGAAGTAGATTTTGGACATTTAACGCCGCCCCACGCGCGTGCGCAGTCGGTACAATCAAGCACAATTTTACTTCCACTCGTTTAGCAGATAAATTCGTTTATACTACTTTATAAAGAATTAATCTTTTTGGCTGAGGATTTATCATTTTAGTAGTAAAATAATTTCTTTGATTAAAAATTCAGCTGCTTTGTACTAATTATTGAAACTGAAAATTTCCTAATCCCATTTATGTTTGATTTCGAATAAATTTATAATATATCAAATAAGAAATGTCAAACACTTTCATAAGACTAATCTCAGTTTCTGAATTTGTTAAATTATTAAGAAACGTATAACACAATAAATTATAAATTTTCTTAGAAAAAATATTCAATTTTGGTCTAACGTTCTGACTTCAACTTTTTTTACACACACATTATGATTACATTTTTTCTTAAAAAAAATATATTTTTCTTTTCGCTCGACTGGGAATCGAACCACAGGACTTCTGATTTCTGGTCAGTTGCTTTTCTATTAATCTATTAGAGAAATCAGAATAATAACCTTAATTCAAGAAAATACCGCTAATTTTTCAGCTGGATGTTAATGGTTCAAGTAATTATTTAAAATGAATATGTTATATAATCAGCGAATAGTACTTTACCGACAATAGATAACTCTCCAAAACCATGGAGGCAGGGAATCCACAATATTCACCAAGTTATTTATATTCAATAACAGAAAATGCTTAATTCCTGAATCAGACTAGATGGAATGTTCTGAAAACAGTTTTTTTAGAACTTCTGAAAAAAGGTTTTCTTATTCTGATCTCTTTAATAGCTTAATAGAAAAGTACCTAAACGGAAATCAGAAGTTCTGTGGTTCGATTTCCAGTGGAGCGAAAAACGAAAGATCTTTTTTCAAGAAAAAATTTAATTTGAAATTTGGAAAAATTATTTTTTATCTAGTCTGATTGAGACCTCAAGCATCTTCTGTGATTAAAGATTCTTAAGTTGATTAATATTGTGGATTTTCTGCCTCCATGATTTTGAAGGGTTATCTACTATCGGTAAAGTAACATTCGCTGCTGATATAACAATTTTATTTTAAAAAGCACTTTTTGTGGTTTCTCTCAGAATAAATTGAAAATATAATTTGTAATCAGTTTGGAAAAACTCATCAAAAGTTTGAAAGAAAATAACAAATTAGGATAAACTGCACGTTGAATTACAAAGATTCTGATTTCTGTATAGTTTTAAAAAATGTACTCAAAATGATAGATATATTATATTTACCAATAGAATTGAAGATGACCGCCAAATATAAGAAGAGAATATAAACAATCTTCATTTTTCAAATTTAAAAATAAACTAATTAATATTATTATGAAAAATTGAAAATCACAATGTAGCGGATAAAATCTTATTTAATGAGATTTAATGAGACTATATGAAACATATATCCCATAGTCGTTATCTCTTCGATTATCTCGATTGCCCTTCAAAAATATTTACATTTCGTTAGTCACTTATGAGAAAAAAATGTATTTTTAGTTACAATGTATGATAAAGATGATGTGACTATTTATATAATATTTTACTTTTTAGCGAAATCGGTTTTATTGGAACTCTCTTTTTCATTCGCACTTATCTTATACTGAAACTCAATTATGTTCATAACATCATGGATTCTTTAATAATCGGCCATCCTACCTAACTTTCGTCCTTAAAATTGCTTGATAAATTTAGCCACAGTAATTACATTCTTAAAATATTTGAAATAGTTTAACAATGCCTTGAACACTTCTTCTATGTATAGAGTTACTTCAATAACTAGGTTTACATCGTTTTCGTTTACTTGAATTAAATTTACAGCCAGATCTGGTTTCTTTTGCGCTTCACAACCTAATTTAAAGTTTTTCTCTAGCCTATTTAAGGTCTCAAAACTCTTTACGCTCATGTTTCTTAATTCTAAATTCTTGTCTTCTGCACAAATAACATCCTTACAAAAACTTTTTAATTCCTTCATATTATCACTCTCACTATCGCCAACTTGGTTTCCCCTATAAATCTCTAGTAGGAGAATATGAGAAGTGGTCTCGAAACCTCTGTCTTTGCAATTTTTTAATTTTTTAAATTTATAAATATCAGTTATTTCAACTTCGACTCCTACTAATGGACCACAAAACGATTTTTGAATTTTGTTTGAGCGACCAGTAGCAACTCTATGTTATTTCATGAATACAATGTCTAATCTGAAATTTTATATTTTCTGGTCTTCGTCAATCGCAAACAGTTTTATAATCTAATTTTTTTTTCAATATTCAATCTAATCTCGTTTTGAAAATCACTAGGTAACCTATAGTTTTAACATTATTTGGTCTCAATACTGTTTGGTAACACTGAATCTATTTGTTTTTCAAAATATTAGGGGGCACATGGCAAAGTTAACATCGCTTGTTCAAATTTTCAATTTTGAGTGTTAGTTATGAAAGCAGTGCAATCTTTCGAAACATCAATTAATTGTACTTGTAAATATCTTGACAAAAAATACAAGCTTATAAAATATTTACCTCTATTTATATATTCTAGCAAACCCTAAAAATATGAAATTGAAAAGTTAACTGCTTTCGTTACTGTATTATATTGTCTAAAGCTCTATCAAAATAGTTCATTCAAAAAAACAAGTTGAATTAGCAATCCAGAGAGTTACGTTTCTCCCCAAAAAGATTCAATTTCAACCAAATTTAAGAATCTTCAATTAAACAGTTGCATTTTTACAAAAAATGAAATTTTTACCAAATAAGAAGAATTCTCAAACCAAAATGACGATTTTTAAACACTTAATTTTTCAAATAAAAAGGTTTTAAATTAAAACAAACACAGTGGAGCTTTTAAGCCTTTTTCTAAAGGAGATTTGCATTATCAACCATGAAAGAAATTTCCAACCAGCTGAAGTAAATACAGAGAACAAAACTAATTTTTAACAATAATAGAAGAATGATCAACTAAGCAGATCAATTTTGATCAGTTTTTTAATAGCGTGATAGAAAAATGTTAAGAACATAATTATTTTCCATTATTATATTATATTATTATACAATGATTTACAATTTGAAACTTTTCTTTTAGAAATAATTTTTCAGAATTATAATTCCTTATTCGGGGATCCTGTTTCTAATATTTCATATTTATTCTATTTTATTTCCAACTTTTAACTTTTTTTGTCGAAAAACAGAACAGTAATTGCGCCATAAATTCAGAACTGTTCAGCGTGAGAAAATAAAATAAAAGTAACGAAAATAGTTATTAATCATACGAGGACCCTAAACGTACTCAGGATATGTCTTCCCAGGAAATCTCATACCAATTAAAAAATAAATAAAATGTTTCGAGGCACCACTGGAAGAATTTCTGGGACATGTCTTCTAAGGAAATCAATTCCCACTTTTAAAAAAAAACATAAGATGCTTCGATACACTATGGGACATTTTTTCCCGGCTAAATCTTCCCAGGAAATCACTTGCAACTTCCAGAAAAAATAAGCTGCTTCTAAACATCACTGAATAGGTCTTCCCAGAATATGTCTTTTCAGGAAATTAATCCCCAGTTCCAAAGGAATGTGAAATGCTTTGTCGCACTATCGGTCACGTATTTTTGGAAAATGTACCCCCAGGAAATCTCTTCTCACTTCCAAAAAAAATAGTAGATGCTTTAAAGCACTATTGAACAAGTCTTCTCAGGACAAGTCTTCCAAGAAAATCACTTCCTAAACCTAAAAAAGGTAGTGCTGCAAGGCAAAAATGGATAGGTCTTCAACATATTTCTAAAGGATTGTCCCGTGAAGACTTGTCTAATCGTGCTTTGAAGCTTTTTACATTTTTCGGCAGTGAGAAGTTATTTTCTGGAACGTTTTTTCCTGAAAATGCACGCCAAGGGAAGACCATTTCAAATGTGCCTCAAAGCATCTCCTATTTCTCTGAAGATGAAAAGTGATTTTCTGAGAAGAAATTTCGGGGGAACGTCCGTTTAACTATGCATCGAAGCATCTTATATTTTTGTGAAGCAGGAAGTGATTTTTGGGAAAACTTGTCATGGGAAAACATGTCCCAGGAAGCCCTGTCCAATAGTTCCTCAAAGACCTTCATGTTTCTTTTGGAAGTAAAACGTGATTTTCTGATAAAATGAGTTTCAAGATGTCCTGTACAGTGTTGTTTCAAAGCACCACCTATTTTTTTGAAGGTAGGAAGTGATTTTCTGGAAGGGGTGTCTCGGAAAAATGTATTAAATGCTGTCTTGAAGCATTTTATGTCTTTTTGGAAGTAGAAAGGGATTTTCTGGGAAGACTTATTTCGGGAAAATTTTCTAAATGTTTTCTTGTAGAAAATCTTTTTTTTTTTAAATTGGGAAGTGATTTCCTGCCAAGAATTGTCTAGAGGAAGCCTGTCTAATGGTTCCCCGTAGTATCTTTTATTTATTTTTCATTTAAGAAGTGACTTCCTGCGAAGACTTGTTCCGGGAAGGCTTGTCCAATCGTGCCTAAATGTTCAGTTCTTATAAGAAGTCGCCTACTTTTCAAAATTATACTAATGACAAACACAAACTACTTTGTCACTGTTTTCTTTTTTATACATTATGTCTTAGCATACAAAATATTGATAACAAATTATTCAATGAAAATGTTGGTATCATCTAAACATACAACAGCAGCATCATATCTGGGTCTTCAATGCGAACCAACTTTGAATCACAAAGAATATTATATTTTAGCTTTAGAGTTTTTCAAACATTTTACACATATCATGCATAAAATTCGTCTACATGTATTATTTTAAATTGAGTTGAGATCACGCGGTGCTTTCCTAAGGGAGTTTCCTCCACTTCTTCGTGGGATAAATCTTCTATCGCGCTGCTATTCATATTTATTTTCACTCGTTTTTCGAAGCTATATCCCTTATGATATCTTTTTGTATATATTCCACACAGATATTTATTATTCATCACTATTGCCAAAGCGTCACCAGTAGAACTTGCTAATACACTTTGTTCTTCAAGCGGTATGGGTCCATAGGAATGATTTTCCCCTCTTACTTTAATTTCTTTATCCTGAGGAAAAGTGTATTTTCGAATTTCGAATCGTCTATTTGGATTCGAGTTGGGAATAAGCCGCAAAAATGGAAATTGTTGTGGTTTATATTTATACAGACTTGTATAATAACTATTGACAGGTGAGTGGCTGGACCTGGTAGGAAGATAACAGTCGGCCAGAGGAAAATGCCTGACATGAGGAGGCCTGGACCTGGCACGAGCAGGAGGCTCAGCAACAGGAGAAAACCTGGACGGAGAATCCGTAGAATGAGGTGAACATTCAAGTTCTGAACTCAAATCTGCAACAAGAAACAGGAAATTAAAGTTTATTTGTGTTTTCTCTTCCGGCAGATTTTTCCGGAGCTGAATTTTACAGTTTATTGGAATTAACATTGCATATTTTGAAATTCTCAACGAATTTTTTTGGAATTATTAATACTCGATATTAAATTTTATTTAAAGGAGCGTAGTAGATAATCGTATGTTCGTATATCGTGAAGACTTTGTACAGAAACTAAACTGTTGAGTACGCAGTCTGGATTGTAAAGAGTGTATTCCAATATCAAAAAATGTTGAGCGGAAAATAAGTTTTTTTCTAAGCACGATTTCCACTTCTTTGACGTGATATTTTGAAAGTAGTAAAAATGAACTTTAATGATCCGATTTCTCTTTTTTTCGCTTTTTCTCGATTTCCACATAAATTCGAACCAGTTTTTTTATTTAATGATAACTATTTTTCTTGTAAAGTTTTGTTTTTTAATTCAACTATTATATTTTTGGTTGAAAATTTATTTTGTATGTTAAAACTTCTATTATTTGGTTTGAAATTTGATAATTTAATTGGAGATTCATGTCAATGGGTTGAAAGTTCACACATCCTGTTAAAATTTGTTCTTTTTTTATTAAACATTAATTTTTTATAACTGCAAATTTAACTTTAAATCTTATCAGTTCTGTTATCAATTTCAATTTGTACCTGTGTTATCTTGTTGATTCGCATGTTCGTCATTTCTCCCAAAATTTGCCAGAAAGTCTCGTGTTCTGGGCTGCATACCTGACAAAATTTCTGTGAAAAGACAAAAAAAGAATTTTTCAAATAAAATTTATAGCAAAAGAGACGTATTTTTAAAATAAAAACAGACTTTAATGAATGACATATATTTTCAATCAACTTTCAGAATTTTTAACTGAAAACATTTGATAATTTTAAACATAAAAGATATAGTAAAATTAACATTAAAAAGAAACGCCTGAAATTTAAAAACATATGTTGGAATGGCCCATATAGTACATTTTTAAAGTATTATATATTTACCAATCCAATTAAGGATGACCAGCATAATCAAGAGAAAATTATAAACGATTTCCATTATTTCCGATTAGGAGAAAAATTATTAATGCGTTAATGACCAATTTAGTTAACACTGTAATCAATGAATATTTTCGTCTTTCATTAGTTTTTATGTAATATCTTGATCGTTATCTCATACATTATAGGCGAAAAGCTTATCCTTCTGAGATAGTAATATTTATATTTCATGATTCATTCTGATGACAAAAGTCCGTTTACTTCAATAATGAAAAATTTTTTCCATTAAAGTTCCACAAGAAATATTAAAAAATGATTCAAACTGTAAAAAAATTTTGTAGAAATATTTTCGAATGTGTTGAGTAAGGTTCAAAGACAAAAAATGTTTGGCTAAATAATTGGCTCAATGTAATAGATCACATAAATATATTTTATCAGATATCCTGCGGTTTAATAAACTTGAATCCGAAAATTTTCAAGTGTCGAGAATTTCACAGTGTCAAAAATTTTATAATTCGGAAACGTTTGCTGATAATTTTATCATCTGGGTTTTTTTCACATTTGGTAATGTTACAACTGTTGTCAATTTTATGATTTTAGGAACTTTTTAATTCAAATATTTTATATTTCTTTAATTACAGTGTCCAGAATTTTAGTTTTTCGGGATTTTCCGGTGGTCATAATAAAAAAAAATTCCGAATTATATATCTAGAAATGTTCAAGAAATACAGCGAGTATTTTTTGTTTCCAACAAAATAAATGCATTTTAAAGAAGATAATTAAGTTTTAAACCAATCACTAGAAGTGTTCACCTAACGAGATGAATGCTGAACTAGAAATGTAATATTAGACTTTCAACAAAAAAAAAGTTTTCAAATTTTTTGAAACGATTTACAAAGGTTGATCAATTTTTATATTTAACAGATACAAGTAAAATACATAATATCTATACTAGGGTGGCTTGGAAACACGTTTTTTAGGACAGTATATTTATGAGTAAAAATTATTTCGAGTCAAAATCATTTATTTAATAATAATTTTATAATTGTAGAAAAAATTTAAAAAACTAAACGCAATGAGAAATAACTATCTTTACAAAAATAATTTTAACTAAAAGTAATATTTTATATTCAATATCATATTTAAAATAATCTCGTTTTTTAAAACACACGTCTTTATTACATCAGTATATTGTAATATCATAAATTGACTTGCCGTGTATCACGACGATTGTGTGGTTATTTCTAAACTCTGATACCAGCACTAAATAAATACTCACACCAAATACGATAAGTAATAATAAGAAAAAATTTCACAAGAAAATCATTTGACGAAAAAGGTTGCAGGATTCAACAAGTGAAAGCGAAAACATTAGTACGTTGAATTTTGCCTTAGATATGGATTTCAGACTTATGTAATTAACTTAAAAAAACTAAGAATCAATTGTTATAAACGAACTATGCATTTTTTAATTTTCTTTATAACCCTTAGTTGTTTAAAATTAATGACACAACATTTAAATCCATATCTACACGCGATAACTGCTAATTACGAAAATCATAATGTGAATTGGTAAATTTGATTTTCATAGTAAAAGCCATAAAAACTTTATAAAAGTCAGGGTTTTTCTCGTTTATCTCGAGAACCATTAAATATTTGAAACAATAATTTGTGCAAAAGTTGTAGACCTAGTTAAGAAACACATTTTAAGTGTAATTCAACTTTTTTGGATGAGTGAACGTTTTCAGACATTTGATAATAAAAATGAAAATTTCATACTCATAAATTATTATTATTTTACTCAATATGCCAAAAATTAACATTCTTTAAAAAAATACGTAAAACATGAAATTTGTATTTTACCAATTGTACAAATTTTGTTGAGATTATTTTTTTGTCTTATATTTCTCAAGAAGCTAATTTTCACTCTGATTTTTGTAATGAGCGCGTCAAAAACATAAATATTCCAAGTTAACAAAAATCGAATGTGAGGGCTTTTCGAAACAGCGTCCCTTTTTTTTTAATTGAGCTAATAGGATATCGATTGTTGGATTTCTTCTTAGAAACAGAAAAAATCCTTTTTTCATTTATACGCTATTTCAAACTTTCGTCGAAATAAATAACACTTCAAAAATCGATTTAAAAAATAGGTTAAGTCAAAAAATATAATTTTGTTGATATTCAAAAAAAATTTGAATTTTTAAGCCAAGAAGAGCAATTTTCTCACAAAAACAGTAAATATAGACCCGGAAAACATGAATTTTAACAAGAGAATAATTTTTTACTAAGATATTAGTAGAATTTTAAAATAAATAGGTTAATTTTCGACGCAATAGTTAAATTTTCCACCAAAATATGTAATTTATTAATTCTAAGATGAATTTGCAATTTTTGACATTTAAACTTTCAAATAAAAGAGATTTGAATTAAAACAAAGATAAGTTTTTAAGCCAAAAAGAGTCACTTTTTAGAAGGGAGTTAAATTTCCAACCAAAAAGAAAAGTTTTCAACGAGTTAAATTAAATGAAAAGAAATAATTATTAACGAGAATAGAGGAATGATCAAGCAAATAGATGAATTTTAATAGCTTTTTAATAGCGTGATTGCAACATGGCATTAACATAATAATTTTTCAATATTATGGAAGATTTACAATAATATTTTTCACTTTGATTAATAATGTTTAAAAACGCTCAAAAATAAAATTGCTTATTCCGAAAAATTGATTTACCTAATTGATGGTAAAGGAAATGGTTCATTACTTTCTTTTAGAAATAAAGTTTTAACATTAAAATTTATTATTCAAAAATTTCAAATTGAATTAAAATATCGTTTCTAATATTCCATATTTATTATCTTACATTGATAACTCATTAAATTTCCGTCGAAGAATGCAACAATAATTGCGTCATCAATTTAAAATTTATGAACGTGAGAACAAAAACCTAAATTTTAGTTTGATAATAATATACAAAAAAATAGATCATAGAGTTAAAAATTGATTTTTATATTTTTAATGCTATTTATATTTTTGAAATCCATCATTGATATAAAAAAAGAATTAAAGTTTTATCTGTAAAATTGGAATTGTTTTGTGTCCATGTGACTTAAAACCTCGCTTGATTCGCTAAACGCGGAGCGCAAAGATGTCAATCATAATTTGAGGGGATGAATTCCGGATATTCTCCCCACTCTCTGAGTGTCTGACTTCGACCGTTGCTTCTACTGAAAATTTTTATCGCTAACACTAAGGTCCTTTTGCTCGGTACATCACATATAATTACTAGTTACTTGTAAAATCTTTATCCTACTTCGAATCACAAAGAATATTATATCTTAGTTCCACCTCCTTTGGTGAACATTATACTCATGTCGTGCATGAAAGTCGTCTACGACTATTATTTTAAAATTCGTTGAAATTACGCGATGCTTTCCTAAAGGAGTTTCCTCGATTTCCCTCAAAGTCAGATCTTTAATCGCGCTGCTTTCCATGTTTATTTTCACCCGTTTTTCCATTGGACATTCCGTGGGATATTCTGTTGTATATATACCACGAAGGTATTTGTTATTTACTATTATTGCATAGACGTCACCATTATAACTTGATAATACAATTTGCTCTTCAAGTGGCATGGGTCCATGAAGATTCCTTACGCCTCTCACTTGAATGTGTTTATTCTGAGGAAAAGTGTATTTTTGAATTTCGAATCGTCGATTTGGATTCGAGATGGGTATAAGCCGCAGAAATTTAAATTCTTTAGTTCTATATTTATATAGGCCTACAGAGGAACGACCTAAATTGAATCTGGCAGGAAGAATCTGCTTGGCAGAAGCAGAATGCCTGGCAGCAGGAGACTTTGACCTGACACGAAGAACAGGGTCGATAGTAGGAGAACTCCTGACCAAAGAATTATGAGAATTAGTTCTGACATTAGGAAGAATTCGTCTAGGAGAATGATGTCGGCCCGGGGAACAAGAAGTTTCGGAACGAGGAACACCAGAAATAGGAGCGTCATTAGGTAATTTTTCCAATTCTAAACTCAACTCTGCAACAAGAAATAGGATATTCAAGTTTCGTTGTGTATTCTCTTTGAGAATATTTTTCCGGCGATTACTTTTTTAATTTGTTGGAATCAACATAGGATTCTTTGGCATTCACAATATATTTTTTGGAATTTGTGAAAGTCTCGCTTACAAAGAAATTACATTGACGGTAAAATATGGTAATAAAAGAAATGTATGATCCGGCAACTTTCTACGGAAGGCAATACTTGGCATTAAGGTTTTCTCAAAGTCGACTAGTAGACAGTCTACCATTATATTTTTTACTTTAGGTCAAAATTTATATTTATTAACTCTAAATTTTACTTCTCCTTTCTGCTTTCCCATAGAAGAAGCTATTGTAATAATAAGATTTTCGAACATTTTCAAATTCATTTAATCAAACGCTCCTCAATTTGGTTTGTGAACGTGCGTATGTTGCACTTTTTTGTGAACGCGTCATAATTAATTTGTAATAACTAAAACATCTGCTTCAAACAGGGACAAGAACTTCAATCGACATAATTCAAAGTTGATAAATGAATTGAAAAGAAATTTTGATCATAAATTTTTTTTAAAATGTAACAAAGTTGGAAAGAGATAGGGTGTGGCGGAACTTTCCCGTCCTCTTTTTCAGCAAAGAAAATTCATATTTTAAATATAAAATTTGATTTTTCGGATTTCTTTTGTATTTTGAACATGGTTTTTCTTATTGCGTAATTTTTTATTTGTTGTGAATTTCACTTTTTACATTGATAAAAATGAAAACTTTAGTTAGTATGATATGTAAAAACTTGGCAATGCTTCCTCTATGAGGAAGCAGCTACATTTGATAACAGGAAGCAAAGTGTTGATGAAATGAGCACCATATAATCACACAGGACCACAAAATGGTCTTGGGAGTGTAACTGAGATTCTAATAGGTATACTTTAGGTTTTCGGGATCGCTGACTACGAATTAATTCGCAGAATTGAGCCAGCACATCAGGATTTGCAGTAAAATTTAAAAAAAAAGTTAAAACCTGAGATTTCCGCATAAATTTCGTCCCTAAACATACAAACCACAAATTAACAAGCCTGAAACCCACAAACTCCAAACCCACAAACCGAAAACATACATGCTCTGTATCCACAAAGGTAAAACCCCAAACCAACCATCCTAAACCCACGAAACCCAAACCCGCAAACTCCATATCCACAAATGTACAAACCCAAAACTCACAAATCCCAAACACAAAAAACCTAAACCCACAAAACCCAAACCCACAAACCTCACACCCACCAACCTAAATTCCACAAACCCAAACACCTTATATCTTATAATACCAATTAAGAAATTGGTATAATTTGGGAATGGTGGGTTTGGGGTGTGTAGGTTTTGAGTTCGTGGGTTTGGGATAGTTGGTTTGGGGTTTTACATTTGTGGATATGGAGATTGTGGATTTGGGGTTTGTGGGCTTAGAACTCGTGGGTTTGGGACTGTTGGTTTCGGATTTGTGGATTTGTTGAAATGGAGCTTGTAGATTTAGGGCTTGTTGGTTTAAGGTTTGGGGTTTGTGGGTTTGGGGCTTGTTTATTTGGGGTTTGTAGGAAAATTAATTTCTGTGATTGAAAGTTAAACTGCTTTGTTGTAAAATTGTTTCTTCTTTTAATTTTTGAAAGTGAAAATTTACTAATCCTATTGTTGTTTGACACGTACAGAACTATTTTGAACAATTTAGAATAATTCAGATAACAAGTTTGAGCCTCGCTCATAAGAAGAACCACATTTTATTTTCTCATTTTTTTTAATTATTGACAAACATATAACACAACAAAATATGCATTTTCTTTAAGGAAAAATTTAATTTAAGTCTAACAGACAGAATTTCTATTTGATGTTTCTCTCAATTGTAATATCTTAAGATAGAATGCAGATTGAACCGTGAATATTCTGATTTGTACATAGTTTGAAAAAATGTACTCACAATTATAGATATAGTATATTTACCAATAGAATTAAGGATGACAGCCAAGTATAAAATAAGAGTATAAACAATCCTCATATTCTCTAGTTTGAGGAAAGACTGATTTAACTTATTATAAAGAATTGAAAATTGTAATGTAACTGATGAATATTGTCGTGCTGAATGAGATTATATAAAACATGTATTCTATAGTCGTTATCAGCTTGATTATAGACTTCTCGATTGCCTTTCCAAGATATTAACATTTCGTTATAGTCAGTGATAAGGAAAAAATGTTAAACTGATGCTTTCCAAAAGACATTTCGTATTCATTTTTCAATTTCAGAAAATATTAAAAATTCTATTTAGAGCTATTGAGTTGCTAAACTAATATATGTCAAATCAAAATTTCCACAAACATTTAACCTCCAAATAAATAGTTGAATGCTCATACAGAAAATAGAAATTCTCAATTAAAATGTACTACTTTATATCTCAAACTAAAAATATTTTTAAATCAAAAAATGATTAGTATTCAACCAGTTGTATTTTAAATAAATAAAAATTATTAGGTAAATGCACTGGTAATCGTCACCTCTAAACAAATTGGAAATTAGAAACGCTTATAATAGTATTTAAGACACAATTCTTATTTTCACAAAGGGCCTAACCAATTAAAGTAGATGTAGACAAACTTTATTCTTATCATTTAACATGATCTGTCTTTTTTCATATCGATCCGCTTTAATATAACAAAAGGATTATGAGTATAACCAAAATCAACATTTTTTTAAATTACGTAAATATAAAATAGTTTAAGAAATATAAATAGCATGTATAATGCAACAAATCCCTAGTGTAACAACTTATATTGAGGTTGTATTAATTAAAAATCTATGAAACATTGTATAGTTTTTGGTTTAACGAAGAGTACCTAAGTATCAATTCAAATAAAATAAATATAACATTTAAAAAAAAAACTTTACTTAAGTTAAGTAGAAGTGCTTTATCTTATGAAAAGTAGTAATATTCTTATTGTTCTTTGGGTCCCAATTTCAAGGTTGCCTAGCAGCAAATAAAGGATTTTCTTTTTCAACATCTTCTTAATTTTCTCTTATAATCTTGAAACGCTTTCCTTTTGCTTTCTGTTTAATTTCCCTTTTTCTTGCTTTAACCTTAAAAGCTACTCCTTTAATTTCAGCTTTCTCTTGTTCTTTTCTTAGTCTCTCTTCTCGATCAACTTTTAGAGCTATTCTCTTTTCTTCAGCTTTCCTTGTTCATTCTATTTTCTTCAGTTCTGCTTCCAATAGTAATAATGATTAAAGCTCTTTCTTTCTTTCATGATACTTTACCCATTACTCGCCCACAGTCTCTGCAGGTAATTTATGCTTTGGCTGTATATTTTGATAGGCTTGCGCTTTTCAATTTCCTTTTGGTGATTCTAAACCAAGCTAAGATGATGTTTTTCGAAAGGGCGATCGTATTTTCCGTCTGTTTAGCGTATTTCGATCATTCTCGTTGTTTTCATTTAGATTTTCCTCCATACTTTTTCAAGCTTGGACTTTATTCTCAGTGCTGGAAGAAATTCCAGGCTTTTTGGTAGAAACCTGTTCTGTATTTTCTGAACCAGTGGATGCAGTTATCGACCGGCAATTGGAAGTTCTATAGTTCGATTCCCAGTGAAGCGATAGTTAGAAGATTTTTTTTCAGAAAAATATAATTTTAAAATGTTTCGGTTATTATTTTGTAATCTTCTTATAATGCGAATTATAGAAAATTATACATATTTTCTTGTTTTTAAATTTTCCAATCCTGTTTCTGATATTCCATATTAATGCTATTTGACTCATAATTTATCACATTTTCCTTTGAAGAACGCAATAATATTACACTTTAGTTTTACAGTTTTTCTAAAATTAAACATTTATGTCGTAAATAAAAGTCGTCTACGACTATTAATTTTAAAATTCTTGCAATTTTGTGATTCTGTCCGCTATCTATTCTTATTTTCACCCGTTTTTCCTTATGTTTTGGCGAGATACGTTTTTTTTTGTATATATTCCACAAAGATATTTATTATCCACCACTATTGCAAACACTTCGCCCATAGTACTTGATAATACAATTTGTTCTCTAACTGGCAAAGGGCCATAGGTACGGTTTAGTCCGTTCAATTGGATTTCTTCATTCAGAGGGAAAGTGTAGTTTTGAATTGCGAATCGTCGATTCGGATTCGCGTTGGGAATAAGGCGCAAACATGGAAATTGCTCTGGTGTATATTTATATAAACCTGATTTGCTATAACGAATGGCAAGCTTGTTACCAGACCCGGCATGAAGAGGGGGCACAGCATTTGGAGAATGCCTGACAGGAGGAGACGTGGATCTGACACGAGTATTCTCAGCAGTAGCGGAAAGCCTGAGCAGGAGAATTATTTTACTCTGGAGAATAAGAATTTCCGGAACAAGGTACATCATAAATAGGGACAACTTTAGGTAAACATTCGAACTCTGAACTTAATTCTGAAACAAGAAAGAGGGAATTGAACTTTCGTTCTGTATTCTCTTCTGATGATTTTTTTTTAATTCTTTCGCTTTTTTACGTGATATTTTCAAAGTATTAAAAACTAAAAGTTCATAATTTAAATCAAAAATTGATTTCTCTAGTTGATGAATAAAATAGGCCGAACCTAATGGTTCCGACATCTTTTTGGACAAATGTCCATTAGTCTTGAAGATGTCGTATTATTAGGTTCTCCCTATTTTATTTATAAATTAAAATTTTCCCAGGCGTAAAAAAAAGGATTCTTTTCTTCTTAAAACTTTCTCTAGTTAGCAATCCAAACGATTTTGTTGTGAAAATGATTTTTTTAAATAATGTTTGCAGCTAAAAATTTTCTATTTATGTTTTTGTTTTGCACATATAGGAAAAATTATTGCAAAATAATGATGGACAATAGTAGTATTAAAATATTAAAATACTCAATACAAAAAATAGAGGAAAGTTAAAAATTTTTTTTGATTTACTCAGAGAAAAAATCATAAAAATGTTCATATTGCAAAGAAACTTCGTTTAGATTGTAGGTATAATGCAACATAGAAACTATGAGTATATTATACTACTGTAATTAATTATTTCAATATTTTTTATTTCTATAACTATTTTTCCATAATTACATTTTGATAATGAATTTGGAATTTTCGAAAAAGACGTAAAGAATATCCTTTTATTTTTTTAAGAACTATCAAGATAGAACTTTTGTCGAACTGTAAATATTTCAAAATTAAAAAATCTATTTTAATTGCCGACCCCCCCCCCAATTTTTAATTGTAATCAATTTTTGTATTAGGTCCCTTTCTAATAATGAGCAATTTAATATTTAAAGTAACTTGACTGGTAATTTTTTGAAAATGAAAATATATCATTTGTCGAACTACAGATATTTCAAAATTAAAAAATCTATTTTAATTGCCACCCCCTCCCCTATTTTTTAATTGTAATCAATTTCTGTATTAGGTTACTTTCTAATAATGAGCAATTCAATATTTAAAGTAACTTGACTGGTAATTTTTTGAAAATAAAAATATATCATTTGTCGAACTGCAGATATTTTAAAATTAAAAAATCTATTTTAATTGCCACCCCCTTCCCCTAATTTTTAATTGTAATCAATTTTTGTATTAGGTCCCTATCTAATAGTGAGATATTTAATATTTAAAGTAACTTGACTGGTAATTTTTTGAAAATAAAAATATATCATTTGTCGAACTGAAGATATTTAAAAATTAAAAAATCTATTTTAATTGCCACCCCCCCCCCCTAATTTTTAATTGTAATAAATTTCTGTATTAGGTCCCTTTCTAATAGCGAGAAATTTAATATTTAAAGTAACTTGACTGGTAATTTTTTGAAAATAAAAATATATCTTTATATACAATAGGAGGATTAAACTGACCCTCGACGAAAATAATCGTTTATAATATTGGATCTTAATTTTGGCATAAGGGTCAGCGTAAATAATTCAGTTAATTTTAACTTGAACCAAACGTTTTGCCGCACAATGGTGGCCATCATCAGTGGTTTATTTTTATTTTGCAAGAGATTGACACCAAATTATTTATCAGGGACGCACGTTCAATTAAAAATCAATTTAATTTAATAATTTAAATCAATCTTCTTCTGTTAAAAATTCAATCGTTTGATTAACAATACATTTCTTTGTCTTGAAAACTAGTTTCTTTCTCAAAAATTAATTTTTAACCTGAAAATGATCTATTTCATGCGTGGTTGAAAATGTCATGAAAAATTTTAATATTTTGTTAAAAATTCATGTATTATGTTAGAAATGATTTTTGTTTGGTAGAAAATTAATCTTTTTATGTGAAATTTGATTGCTTTGGTTAAAAATTAGTTTATTTTTTTATTTATTTTTAACTTAAAAGGTAGCTATTCGACTTAAATTAAATACTAGTGGAATTAAGTCATATCTGTTTATTTAATGCACATGAATTCCAAATGTATTTAGTATCAGCAAAACTTAAATATAAAGTTTGCGATGAATTACTAAGTTTAAAATAAATTGAAATATTAAGAAATTAATTTAAGAAAGGTTATTAAAAAAATTATTTTGAAAAATTAAAAATGTTTGTCAAACTTTTCACATACTTTTCTAAGATTTTAGGAAATAATTTAAAGTCTTTCTAAAATCTTTTAAAACTTTCTTTAAAAATTATTATTTTTTCAAATTCAAAATTACTTTAAATATTTCTAAAAATTATAGGAAAATCTATTCCTTATCTTAAAACTTTTCAAAATATGTAAAATGCTTCAGAATTTTATTTCAATATCTTCTGAAATTTATATTTTGTTTAAAATTTTTCGGCAAAATGATAAGAACAGATTAATTTCTCAATATTAAGGAATAAGAAAGATGAAAATTCCCTTTATTATTAATATTGTTCACAAAGCTTAAGTAATAATTTTGATTTTTTTACTGTTAAAAACGATTTTGTTTTTATCAAAAAAGGTCTCAAAGATTTTCAAAATACGCTCACTTTTTGAATTTTTACCCAAAATGGCTGGCTAACAAACTTGATCTTTAGTTTAGGACACTAAAAGAGCATATCAAAAGCCAATCTAATCCGTCAATTCTTTCAAAAGTTATCGTGCTAATAGTCTAAACATCTACAGACCCACACGTACACAAATAAAGACAAACACATTCATCAAAACTTGTTTTTCGAATTCAGGGGGTCTCAAAACTTTGACATATGATAAAAAACTAAGGGAGGGGGGGTAAATTTTGGATAAATCTAATACCTTCTATGACGAGAATGAACAAATAACCTGCAGGTATTTGAGAAAAATATTTTCGAATTTGAGCTTTTGAAGTTACATAATTTATTTTAACCTTAAAAATTGAACTGTAATGGAGTTGTGTAAAAATTAAGTATAATAATAAGCTGTTACACTTATATTATTGGAAGAGTCTCGAGACAATAAAATATAGGGAAAGTGAGCCGAATCACCGGGGCCTAAATGTGGACAGAATAAATCAATTTAGGAAGTCTACGATTATGATATTTGGTATAATTGCTAGTCACTTGTAACATTTTGGTCCTAATTC
Organism: Belonocnema kinseyi; assembly: GCF_010883055.1. Lineage (NCBI taxonomy): Eukaryota > Metazoa > Arthropoda > Insecta > Hymenoptera > Cynipidae > Belonocnema > Belonocnema kinseyi. The sequence goes on from NC_046660.1 coordinate 61,169,863, forward strand.
GGATCTCAAGAAATGTTATACTTTAATTCAAACGTTCTTCAAAAAGTTAACATATATGTCGTGCATGAAAGTCATCTACGACTATTATTTTAAAATACGACGAGATTTTGCGATGCTGTCCTAAGGGTGTTTCCTCGATTTCCTTTGGACACATATCATAAACTGCGCCTCTTTCCATGTTGAATTTCACCCGTCTAACCCTCTTATTTTCCGAAAGACTTTTTTTTGGATATATTCCACGAAGATATTTATTATCCACCACTATTGCAAACGCGTCACCATTACAACTTGATAATACGATTTGCTCTTCAGTTGGCATGGGTCCATAGGCACGACAGTCTCTTCTCACTTGAATTTGTTTATCCTGAGGAAAAGTGTATCTTCGAATTTCAAATCGCCGATTCGGATTCGTCTTGGGAATTAGCCGCAGAAATCTAAATTGTTCAGGCCTAAATCTATAGAGACCTGATCTCCTGGAACGAATGACAGGCGTATACATAGACCTGGCATGAAGAGCAGGCTCGGAAATTGGAGAATGTCTGGCTGGAGGAGACGTAAAGTTGACATAAGAAGTATCAGCAATTGGAGAATTCCTGGCAGGATTAGAGGTAGATCTGACATGAGAAATCTCGACAGAAGGAGAAAGCCTGGCAGGAGGAGAAGTGGACCTGGTGCGAGGAGGAGAAGGTTCGGCAGTAGGAGAAACCCTAACCGGATAAGAAGCTGTAGTAGTAAGAAGAGATCTTCTAGGATAATGGTGTTGCTCAGGAGAGTAAGAAGTTTCGAAACCAAGAACACGGGAATTAGGGGCGTCATTGGGTGAACTTTTGAACTCTGAACTCAACTCTGCAATAAGAAAATTTTTCATTGTATTAGGTATAAATTAAGAATCTTCTGAATTGGCAGCAATTTTTTTAACATAGGGATCGAATGCTGATTAAATCGCGAAGATTCTGATTTGCATATAGTTTACAAAAATGTTCGAAAAACTACAGATATATTTACCAATTGAGTTCAGCATGGCCACCAAGTATAATATGAAGGTATGAATAATCATCCTTTCTAATTAAAAGAAAGATTTATTTTCCTATGAAGAATTGGAAATTATAATGTAACTGATGAAAATTCCAGTACTTAATGAGTCTATACAAAACATATATATTATAGTCGTTATCTCTTAGATTGCACACATTTTGCTAGTCCTTCATAGATATATTACATTCCATTACAGTCAGTATTTAGGAAAAATTGTATCTGTAGTTACTGAATATGTTAAAGCTGATAACACTATTGATATAAAATTTTACGTGTTTACGAATCTGTTGTTCACATGGAAATTTCATAACGTGGCTACTATAGCCACCTGTTTAAAGCTTTAACTACCTAATATCAATGTTGTAAAACAAGTTAAAAATTGGGAAGAGCTCTTTCATCCTCCTACAGTTTTAATTGTTACCAAAGTACTGAAATTGTTTTAAAAGTGCAAAATTCACCATTTGTAAATACATCGAAAAGTAAGGACATTTTTTTTATTCGAAAAAAATACTTCAGAAGTTTTCCATATTTTTTTAAGATGAATACAATACAGTACGAAAGATAAGTTAAGGAGTGGTTGGCTCAATAGCCTATTTAATTTTACGATAAAAAAAAAATTATATCTAGTCGCAATTTTTCAGGAGGGTTTGTGGCGTTCTTATTAATTTATTAATATCACTTACCTAATCTGAATCCTACCGCGAGGAAACGACCTTTATCCTACGCGAGGAAGCAATATTTATTGAGTGAAAACGAAAACGATAACAAAGTTCCTACGATGGAAGTAGGACATTTCGCTCCATGTTCATTAAACAAATGTATTGTTTTTTACCACAAAGTTATTACTAATTCCACCATATAAATTGAAAATTCATTTACACGTCGTGGTAATCACATATTTGAAAAGTCACAGGAAATTTACTTTTTTAAACTATGCATTGTAAGATCTGATAAGGGAAATCAACTGTGTTCAATAAACATAATCATTACAATTTTTTTAATTAATGTGTACCAATAATCTGAGAGCTTACAAAATTATTGAGTTCTGCCTATTTTATTTATAAATAAAATTTTTCTCATAGCTCAAAAACGAAAACATTTTTTTCTTCTTAAAAAAATACGATTTATTGGTATAACTCAATATAATTAGTCGGGATCCTTCGAGCAAGAAGTGACCCGTCTGTGGTTAATAAAAACTGATTTATTAGGTAAATCAGTATTATGAATTGGATTCTTCCTGAACGAACTGAATAATAATGATTCATTAGATAGATCAATAGTTTTACTTGGAATTCTTCGGGAAGGAATTGACCCTGGGGGAAATTAGTAATAATGATTTACTCTATAAATCAATACTATTACTTGGAATCCTCGGGCGAGAAATTGAACCTCTTCGTGGTTAGTAATAATGATTGGTTAAAGCAATATTATTAATTGGGATGTACGATTTATAGGGAACCTGATTTTTTGGTTTATATGCACTTACGAGACTCATGTGACTCGGCACGTGTAGGTGGTTCGACGCCGTTCCTTCTATCCCTTTGTCCATGGTTGCGTGCGGCTTCTGAGGAGAACAAGAGAATAGATACTAAAGAAAACGTTTTTATTCTTGGTTTAGCCTTTGTGTTTTTTTATTCAAGATCCACCCAAGGAGGAAAGAGCCCACAATCGTTCGTCGAATAGGCGGCACACAACCGATACACTTCAGTCATATGATTACGTAGCCATAATAATAGTTTTTATGTAGCGCGATCTAAGTCTCGGTATACGCGGACAAACAAATGTGTAGATCACACTATAAGGAGTTCACTCCATGGCGCCAGGACGTGGACTGACTACTCAGACGTTGGATCAGATGCCCAGAGACGACTGTGGCACAAGGGTCTATCTCGATGACGGTTAATTTTGACTGCCTGACTTTCGCTAGGTGACGACTCGTTTAGAACTGAACTACTCGTGTCGATTTTTCTAATTTAATTTTTTATCTTCTAGACAAAATTTTTCTTATACTTCTCGTCCCTTGAATTTAGTGCACAGGGGTATAAGAAATATAAAAAATTCTTAACTTTCATAGTTAGTTGTTATAAACAAATTGTATTTACAAATACTCGACATTAAGGGTTATTCGGCTTCAACGTATATTTCTGCTCTGAAATCGCTTGCTTTCATTGTGAGGATGATACGTGAATATTTAAATTTAAC